>NC_052135.2:53580944-53888169 GCF_016086655.4 Lepeophtheirus salmonis
GAATAATCATAAGTGATTTGGAATTTTTTTAGTATCATATAATGAACCGGAGATTTCTTTAGTCTCTAGAGTGCTCATTCGGTGTGCTTTCCCTACACACGCCTTTTGTTACATCTCATGTACAGTTCCATTCTTTGTAATTTATTCTTATCCCAAACACAAATAAATAAACAAACAGACAAACTTTGATTTATTAATATTGATTAGAGGCAGGAATGCTTTATATTTTAAATCTCAAATTCATTAACTTCCAGGGTAATAAAAGTGAATGTTTTTAGACCATGTCCCTTCAATCATTTGAAAAAAGACCAATGTAAGAATTACTCTACATAGTGTATTCGTCTTTGTACTCTTTGTGTTGTTTCACAACAAATTTATGAAAAAAAAAAAAAAAAAACTGTAAACTTTGTTTCATTCTTTTTTTATCCATGCAAATATTTATCAAATATATCTTTTGAAGAAACCATAATATGGGAATGGGGGGAAGGGCGGCGGCAATAATTTGCTTTAATCAGGACAATTTTTTTATCATCATTTCATTCCAGGAGGAATTTAATTAGATTATAAGTTAAATTATAATCATTATATTTGCTTCTTACTGAAGGTCGAAATAATTTTTATAATCCCTCTAATAGAAAATCATTACTAAAGGCTTTTAAAGTGGAAAAGTAAATAAAAAAAATATAATATAAAGGCAGTCATGATATTTTTTAGTTAATAATTGTTAATTAAGTTTGTATGAGAGCTCTATCAGTAGTGATAAAAATTATGTGTATTTTGGGCATCTTAAAATCCGATCTTGATCCTAAATTCTACTCTGAGTCCATCAGAGTCTTACACAAATAAAAATATAAGTTAAAAATCGTGTGTAATTTGGGCATGTTAAAAATTAACAAACTGAAAATCAGTATGATAACCCTGACAATAGGAAGAATGTTTTTGAGGAGAGAAGCTTAGCGGTCATGATATTTAATTAGATTGGTTATTAGCAGCTGTAATGAGGGGGGGGGTATAAATAAAGAAGAAAATTTTCAAAGAATTACTCCGATTTCGATCCTCAATTCTTTTCGGAGTCCAAAAATGACAACAATTATAAATCTCCAAAAACGTCTAAAGGTTATTATCCGTCATTTAAGAGCACAGATGAATGTTCAACCAGGTTTTGAATGTCATTGAATATAGTAAGAAAGCCAGTTCATTGTTCAGATTACCAATTACCAATAAAATCGGCCTTGTCCCTCCCTTTTACAAAACTTTAAAAAACATATAATATTTGATTGAGCTCTCTACAGGGTAAAATTTTCACTTCGATTAAGCAAAATACTTTATTGGATTTTATTAGTAACAATATTTGATTGATCTAAATATTGAGATATACTAAATGCACACAAAGATTTTGCCATTATTCTTAATTTAGATTTACTTAGAGTATTTATTGTAATAATAAATATTGAATATTTTTATTTGTATTAATAAAGTATAGTTTATCTGTATGTTTGTATGTAATCCGTAAGGATATATTTTTGCAAAGAAATAACACTGCAGTCATATTATTGAAATTTTTAAAGACGTCTCGCATGTAACATCGAGCGTTTCATCATGTATGTATAGAGTTGTATAAGAATAGTATGTAAAAAATGAATGAAATCTTGCAGACGTTAGGCTCAACTCATAATTTATACAACTACTAACTATAAGCTAATAATTCATTCCCAACAGCGACCGTGAGTAGCTAAAACTCATATTAAAAAAGAAATAAATTACATAATAAAATATTTTTAAATAATTTATGAGACATAAGATCAGATTTAACAGCGAAGGTGTGTTACTAAATCTCAGCCAGGTGGCGTTCTAAAGACTAAAGTACTTTCTGCCTCATCAGATCACATAATTTTTTTTCTCAAGCTGCTGTTATTATTTTTTAGGAGATAATATCTAACTATTGGGTAACCACGTGTGAGTGAGCTGATGAAAAATGAGACTGACACTTATAATTTCTTCGGATGTTTCCTTTTATATTATTAAAGCAAAGTTTGCATATTCGTCTACATCTAATAACTCTGGGCAATTCATTATACTATCGCTAGTCTTAAAAATAGTAGAAATATATTGATGATAACTACACTTTTTAGATATCCGAATAAAGTAATATTTAAATTGATTGAGGGACGTTTAAAGGAAATTAGCTTCACTATGATTTATCAGGTATGCTGCAAACAATTATGAAAGGGTGAGGAAGGAAATGAACTCAAATACCATACATAGAAGGGAATTACTCCAATGCTACCTCCCAATTCTTGCCCAAACGAATAAAAACTTACACTTATAACTCCATAACAAATTATCAGTGTTACTTTTCGAAATTAATGAGGACACGCTCTTTACATTTAATTATTTAATGGTTAAGAATGATAACAGCTTTAAAAATTACACTGTTCAAGTTGCCACAATATAAAGTCTCGTGCTAGTCTAAGGTAAAGTTATATTACAACTGTAGTCGTTATTTTTAATTCTCGCATAAATGGAGCAATATGTTGTTTCAAAATGGCATGAAAGTACAAGATATATTGTAAATAAATAAAGCAAAATTAGTCTGTAATGATCTTTAGATGTTTGTTTGGCTTATGTATTAACTTTTAATCTAGAAAACAGCAATGTATAGTCGTATTTATGAAATATTGCTGGCATTTTGAATGTAACATCAAGTGTGATCGTCTTCAATTTCGAGATAAAAAGAGATAGTATGACGTGTGTGCAAATTTATACAATGTACACGATGATTAAACGGCTTTGTATCCAATTTTATGCATCTTAATGACTTAGAACCAAATCATACCTAGTTTATTACTAGATTTATTACTGAGCCCATTTTATGAAATTTCTCTAAAACTTTTCTTCAGAAAATTATACAATTTGTAGCATGATATATTTATTGTCGATATGAATCTTGCATATTTTAAAGTATTTGAATTTTTGTTTAAAGTCAACCTTCCTCATTTTATAAACTTTCATTTTCATTTGCCAAAGACAGTGTCATTACTGACACTCTATAAATTATCTAAAAAGGAAAGTGTTTTTATGTATGTAATTATTGGCAAACCACCATTTCCTTTTAAATATGCAAATTGCCAATTGTTAATGTGCATAAGTAATAAGTTGCACGATTAGTTGAATAATTAAATAAGTCATTTTTTTTCACAACTATCGTTAAATTCATATTATGTTGCTAAAAGGTGAACTTCGCAAGTCATGTCGGTACTTAGTGGAGGGGATGGGTCGACTTAAAACCATGTAACAGTGCTAATAATACAAAAAGGCATTAATTACGTCACAGGGAACAAGGACAAAAGTTAGAAAAAATCAAACTTTTTCTGTTGTTAAATAAAGGTCATCTTACAAATATCAATAAATATTAAATAAAACATTATTTTCTAAGAACTATTTTTTTTGTCCTCTAAATTAAAAACGACATTTCATTTTATTTTTGACGGGGGCGGTAGATACAAGTAAGTACGTCCACATGAGGGGGAGGGTAAAATTTATGTGAAAAATCAAACACATGTTGTATAAATGACAACAAACTGAAAAAAAAACAAAAAAAAACTGCGTTTTTCTTCATTCATATACTAGAGGGCCTTCTTGCATTATCTGGAGTTATAAGACGTCAACAAACAGACATTCTTTGCTCTAATTATATACATATCAACTCTCAAGGAAATTAAATTTACCGTGTTATTCTCCACTTCTCATGGGCTCATTCATAAGTAGTTACTTAATACTTAGATATTCTCTCCTCCATAATTATTATTTATAATAATTAACTCCTCAAATATGACGTGGCTAAGGTTTAGCTACGCAAGTTCTTTGCTAAACCTAATCTAAAGTCAAAGTCATTATTTTATATATAATACTTATTTTTGCTTTTGTTTTTTAATATGAGCTTGAGCAACAAAGGCTGTTTGGTATAAACGAGTTGTCAGTTCTTATTTGTAGTATAGATTTCTATAAGCAATGAGATGACCCAAACATCTGCATAATTTTATTCATTTTTACATAACGTTTTTATAGATTTCCAAACACACTCTTTTTTTCTTTATTAATATGACGCACACGCTCGATAGTATTTGTAATGTATTCGGGTCTCCTTCCCTCTTATTCTCTTACTTCTCGTATTGTCTTGAATAGATTTATATATGTTTGTAAAGTACTGTCTTTACCACTTTATAAGTATAAATAGTTCTATGTATATATCAGAGCAGTGTTTTGTATTCATAAGAATATAATTGTCCCTATTAAACACGCCTTGTGTTATTCCTCCACGTCTTTCCTCTCCTCAACACTCTCGGTCCTCCTGGATTCCTTTGTAAAAATAGTTTGTGTCTCCTCAACCTCATCAAGAGACACCAGTATTGATATTTTTAAGATCATGTATCAACTCAATCTTAATATATACTAAAAAATATCTGTACATTGAACACAAATACTTATAGACAAACTTTTTTTTAAATATAGTTACAAGGAGGGTAAAAGAACTTGGAGGGTTGTTTTAAAGTTCACCTAAATTATAAAAGTTTTTGGGCCATAGGGAGGACATAAAATGATCGAAATTAAATATTAATAGGCACCAATGTTTCAAAAAATCTTAACAACTTATTTTTTCATTTGAAAGAGTGGATAATGTTTTTAATATAAGTTAGTTTGCCCTTAAAGAACCTCACTTGGATTATTTAGATAAAGAAAGGGAAGTTTATTAAATTATAATATTTCAATTTTTAATTTTTAAATGAATAAAGTTTTAATCGACATAGAAAAAAAAGTTTAAATATATATAGTTATTGATATTTTATGAATTTATTCTAAAAAGCTTTGAATTTTTATTTATCCAGGTAACCAAAGGCGCATTTAAATATTCACTTCACAAATTTTCGACTGATTTGTTCATCCATTTGTTAGTTTATGACAAAGATTGTCAATGTGATACATGAATTGATGGTCTTTATTATTATAGATATAAATTATACATAGGGTAGTAAATTTTAAAAACCTCTGTAACTTAAGAAGGAAAGCTAAAATTAACATGATGACCCTGAAAAATTGAATAATATTTGGTAGGAGAGCAGCTTAGTAGTTATGACGTTTAATTAAAAAACCAGTGAGTTAAAGGAAATAAACATAAGTCACACTCCTTATGAAGCAAAGATCTAGGCAGCAATTACTCTTTTTTTGCTCTTCAATTCTGTTCGAGTCAAACATCGATTATGCTTAAATCTATAGATGAAAAAAAGTATAATCCATTTGTTTGTAAAAAAAAAATTAAATAAAAAATTAAATTTGTCAAACTTACAATTTGAAGAATGTTTTGAGGGAAATAGACTTGGCTGTCATGCCATTTCATTAAACTACCTGCAAGAATCTATTATACGAAGAAAATAAATACTAACACAACAAGGGAGGATGTAAGAAAATTCATCAAAATATCCCCGATGGCTGAAAATATTTAAACTCTTTACCAAAACTATGTTCATTTATGAAAATTAAATATCAAAGGAGAATTAACTGCCCAAAAATCCAATAATTTCGAGAAAACTTGTTACAACACTGCCATTTTGTCATAAAAAAATTGAAAAAAAACTTAGAAGAGAGCAAAAGAGCAAAGAATAAGGTAGAAAAGTTATTCATTTCCGAAGATATCAGATTTTTAAATTGAAACTAAGTTTGGTATTGTCAAAATATAAGTTTTTTATTTTTATTTTAGATTAAAAACTGTGTTTGAAAAACTCAAATTTAGTCATATCAAGGACCACAATTATCCACCTCTGTACGATAGACTAGAGGAGAAAAAAAGAAGATATCCTTCAGCTTTTTAAAATGTTGTTCACTGATACTTTTGTCAGAGGGGATTATAAGGAACTGATAATGCTGGTAATTCTCTACATACCTAAGTGAGGGAAAGGATAAAGGTTTCCGACAGTTCATCAGATTTGGTGTCTTACACAGAGCAAGGTGGTTGTCTAAGCTTCTTTATATTATAAAGATCAATCTGCTCCACAAAATAAGTTCAAGAATTACCTAAGGGACTGTATTTGTGACTGGAGAGCAACAGAAACTAAATCACTTTGTACGCTTTTTTACTTTTGGTTACGTGTCTTGGTGGTTTACATCTCCACTTCCTTCAGCAGCACCTTTGAATGATGTCAGCATAGTCAATAACTTGATCACTTATAGGACGATCAATCAAATTTGTGCAGGTGCAGTAATCAAGGTATTCTCAGTACATTTCTGGTACCTAAATGAAGAACTATTCCCCTTAGCATTGTTTTGTGATCAAGTTTGAAACGATGTCAAAACAAGGATAGTATCAGAATTACTGACTTTATAAAATAGACTCTCCACCAAAAGGCAATGCTCAAAATATGGAAAATCGACGTTCCCACAGATTGCAAAAGATACTGAAGACGACCTGGATTTATTGCTGTTTGTTGGTACAGATTCCTGATCTTTTTGTTCTTTTTTTGACATCCTGAGGCTAGAAAAAACTTCATGTAGGAGCAAAGAGAAAATCGATAACTTGTCTGTGGTTACTCATGGAGAAGAAAGAGGCATGAAGATAGCGCTGGACTTTTTTGGCCCAGCTAGAAAAGTGAAAAACTTAAAAAACATCCTTTAGGTGGTTGAAAACTATAGATATTTCCTTCCAAATGAAAAAAAAACAAAAACAAAACAAAAAAGTTATTGGAATTTAAAAATTGACGAATGATCTATATATATGTTTAAAATAATTACTAATTTAATTCTAAACTTATATTATTATCTGAAGATGATAATTAGTAAAAAAAAAAATAACAAAAATTGAAAACTATCGTTGCTTTTACTTTTCTTTTCTCAACAGAAATTAATAATGTATTTTTATTTAATTAACGGCATTGAGACAACCACTTGATGTTTTCTCCAATCAAGAAAAGTAGAGTGGGAAAAAATATTATAAAAAAATAATAATCTTTTATTGCTTATAAAAATATTGTATTTAAATAAATAACTTAAAAATAAAGCATATCAAAAGTGTTTTCCTTACATACGTGTTTTGAAAATTGCAATTTTGCTAGAAGTAAATGTTAACCAAATTTGCTAATGTTTTGCATTTGTATTCTACTTACCTACTTGTATAACCAAAATTAGGTTATGCTTATTTTTATAATGATGGGCAACTGCATCATCCAAATATGCATATACTAAATTTGACTTTGACTCTAGTGAAAATAATAAGATGCATTAAAAAATGGTCCATTTCCTGCAATGCCTAATATAATTAGTTATTAGAAAGAAAACTTTTAGTTGTCATACAATTAAATTTATCGTTTATTATTTTAGCATATAAGGAAAGCCAAACAAATAAGTAAATAACAAAAAAACATAAAAAAAACACAATGATATTTGCGAGGGTCATAGACAAACGTTCATAAATAAATGTTTGTAGGATTGAGACAAGTTACATATAGAGCTAGGGTTTATTGTATTTAAATGATATACTCTATACATTCTCGTATATTTATGCGACAAAAACTTGTCCCTACCTCTCAAGTAGCAATTTCTCATAAATGGATATAAACGGTGCATCTTCAATGGGGCATGATCATTATTTACTTATAATAAAAAAATATATTCTCTTTCCGATAAATGTCTTTAGTGATGTGTATCTCGTGTTGTAATAGTGCAATCGATTTACAGTATATAGAGTTAGAAAGATAAGTTTTTGTAATTTAAAAAAAAAAATAAAACAGTTTTGTGATTAATGGACTCGAGCAAAAAGAAAATACGCCATATTTTACAGTTTTATAATTGAATGAGGGAAAATGCAAAAATACATCTAAAAATTGGAATAAGGTTATAGTTTTAATATTGTAGAAGCCAATCACTTACAATTTTAGTTTTGTCTACTCCATCACGGAAATTTTGATGTCGAAAAATGAACTACGTTCTCGAAGGCTAATTTGTCGAAAATTTGAATAAAATAATGGAAATCTTCGAGTCCAAAGGAGATGTCCGAACTATTTTTTGATTGTCCAGGAAATAAACATCAATAGAAAAAAAAATTATTGATTTTTTTACTATACTTTATATTGGTATGTAAAACGAGCGACAATGAGTGACACCTTCTTGTGGCAAAATAATACAACTCCCTGCATGATAATATTATTGAATATAGAATGTTAGTGATTTGTGATCACCAAGACCAGGCTGTGAAAATTCTTCTGACCTATAGAATGTTACATCACCTTGCAGAAAGTTTTCTCTTGAAAATGATAAAAATCCTGTGTATTTTTTAGATGGTTTTTGGAATTGGTAATCTGAAGAATGAATTTTCTTTTCCTTTGCAGTTGTCATTATTATTTAATTCCTGAGTAGTGAGCATCCTTTCTTAAATAAATTTAATAATATTTAAAACCTGATTGAACATTCTTGTGTGCTTTTAAAAGACGGAAAGTAACCTTGACGATTTGTTACGGAGTTATAATTGTAAGTCCTTCTTTGACTTGGAGTAGAATTGGGGATTGACATTGGAGTAATGATAGAGTATGTCCTTATTTTTATCCTCTTTTTCTTCCTCCCTTGTCACAGCTGATTGTAACTGATCTAATTAAACGTCATGAACATTATTCTTTCTCTCCTCCAAAATATCCTTTCAATTGTCAGCGTGACCATATTACTTTTTTTTTCAACATACCCATTCTACACTGGATTTTCATCACTGCTCAGGCTTTATCGTTTAAGGAAAATACATTTTTCATTTTTCTGTACTTTTGTGGTTCAATTAAATGAAATGCTGTGTCAGTCAGTCATATAATTCACCGTCAACTAAAAAAGATTTTTTTTTTTTTTTTCAAAATTAAATGTGGATAACATTCGTATTTTCAGAGGGTGTTTGCAGTATTATATAATTATTATAATCTTTTTTTTTTTTTTTTTTAGGGGGAGGGAGGAGTGCATGGGGCATTTGATTTCATCAAAATAATTTTTTTTCGAGAGAACCTTTTTTCTTATCAAAAATATCCATAATATTCTTTTTTCAATAAAAGGAAATCTCTTTTTTTTTAAATCCTTAAATTGATTTTTTTTTTTGGGGTGGGGAGGTGGGCTATTTTTTCCTTATTCATTATTTTTTTTAAACTCCTCGAGCCCCTTCATCCTCCCTCCATGAACATCCCTTACTTCTCTGCGAAATATCGTGAAATTCTATTAAAAAATTGTTGTTATTAACCCTTAAGGTATGTTACAAATTGTACTACCTAAAGTACCCAAAATTGATCGTCAGAATAAAATACTATATTTCAATTAAAAAGGGCAATATTTAAACTATATAAGTCTTTCAAATCAAATAATGCTTATAAGCCTTGGATGTCCCACCTATGACCAGCGGGAGCATAGCGGCCCGCTTAATGTTTAAGTGCGCGCAATACTCATTTTCACTTCCATTGCTATTTTTTAGGTTGTCAGAATATCATCAAAACACGTAGAACGTGCATAGTCTGTACAAAAAATGAAAAAAGTTTTGAAAAATTATCCGTCTGAGGGATTTTTTTTAATGTGAAAGCAGATAAATAATTTTTTTAAAGCATTGTTCTTCTAATAATGTTCATTTGATCAGCCTAGGAAAAAAAATTTATTTAAAAATAAATTCATAATGACCATGCCAAACCCCCCTAAAGTATACTTTTGCGGACATCCTTGAGCAAACATTGGAGATTGGTAATTTTTGAACAAGTTAGACGTTGAAAAATTAAATTTGGCCTTTTTTTTGTCTAAATTTGAAATAAAAATATTTTTAATTGTTTATTTTATGAAGCCATTTTTATGAAATTTAATTTAATAGGTTCAATTATATTAAAAAGGTTAGACATCCTTATTCTAAGCGATGACTCTATCTCTTGTCTATCTTAACTTATCCAACAATTTAATATACGGAGCCCAAAACTCACTCAAACATGTATATAGAATATTGGACTATAAGTATTTATAAAGTAAAAAAATATACTGGGATTTTCTCTTTTCCTTGATATTGTTACAGATTATTTTTATGTTGGCACACTGCATATGTACATTAGAGTGGTTCTTAAATACATTTGTTTGAAGTGATACTAAGCCATAGTCCAAAAATGTTTATTTGATAAAAATGAAAAACATTTTTCTACAAGTTACAATTACAAAAAAAATATTCTATTATATAAAGTTATAGTTGTATAAATGTATGTCCACTAAAAATTTGCATAACGAGGGAATTTATTTTAAAAAAGGAGACAAATACAGGCCTTAGACATAAAATCAAAGTTGTTCAGAATTCTGAGTTACGTACCTACACCCATGTTTCTTTCTGATCAAACGAAATTAATGATTTCTGGAGGGCAAGTTTTGTTTTTTCTCTAATAACTTGATTTTCCCGTGTCTCAATTTTTTTAAAGTTATGGGTTGTAGATTCGATTATTCACCGAAAAAAAAAAAAAACAAAAAAACACGAATTATTAAACAAACGTTAAAAAGGAGAACTTACATTGAGTACGAATTAAAAAAGGGAATTCGGAAGAGGATTAATTAGTTTTGGATCTTTATATAGGTTGAAGGAGGAACAAATTTCTAACTATTTTATTTATAATCGCCAAAGGAACTGAAGAGCTTCAAATGTTGTCTATTGACAAGTTTTACTAAATTCTGGAGTTTTTTAACGTATTTAAAAAAAATTCAAAATTTAAATATGTCACACGGGTATGTCCTAGTTATATATATAATATTAATATTGTTTATCAATTAATCATCATTTGATCATCCCTTAGATCCTCTCTCTTTCTTTGTTCAACATTTAAAATTTGCGTTATACATATGTTAAATAACCCATCCATTGCCAAAAATTGACTCCTAAATTTCACGGATAAAGTGTTGTATCTTAACTTCATTTTTGATATTTTTTTTGTGTTTATCTTAAATAAAAATGTTGAAGGTAATAAGTATAACAATCTCAGGAAGTTGAAGGATTAACTCTAGAAACAAGTTTTTTTAATCAAAACTTTTTTATTTCAGATCAAAAATGTTGTCTTCGTAGAAGTCATATTAATTGTAGCACGTGACTTCATATCAAGGATAGGCCAGCAAAATGTAGACTCGAGAGATGGATTTAGAAATACATCAAACATCTTATATTTTCAAAAATATCAAAACAATGTTAACAAAACATGTAGACAAGGTTTTTGCAAAACTTTTTTCACTCAATATCACCACCTTCATTATGAATCACATACTTTACACGTTGCCTGAAGGGCAAATAGGAAGTTGATGACAAACTCCTCGGACAAGTTTTCCCATACACTATGGAGGACTTCAGTGAGTCCACATTTGGGTATGAGTTCCTGTTGGTTTCCCTCTCCAAATTACCCCATAAACAAAAGTATGATGAGGACGGGTACCACATCTCGTTGGACCACAATTGAACCATGTAATCTGCGCAGAACTTTTGGCCCTAGGTGGACGTGTAAGAGGGAATACCGTCCTGAGTCCACACGTAGTTACCTTCCTGGTAGTAGGTACCTGCTTTGCTAAGATTGTGTACCTAAGCAACTTATAGTAGGTCTCCTAGCCGATTTTCTGTCCAGCCTTCAAAAAGATGACCATTGCTGGATATTTGGTGTGGAAAATCTCTTGGACCTCATCTTTTGTTTCCGTCTGTTGTGGAATTGATCATCTATGAAAATCTTCAAATCCAACAAAATTGACAATTGACTCATTTGCCTGGATCCATGTGAGGATTTTCTTACACCTATCGAGCCTCCTGTATTTCATACCCTCTATCAGAAGGTGGTGTGGGGTCCTTGTGAAATAAAAGTTGTACTTTATAGCCCTCCTGATGGTCCTAGGAACCACAGAGAAGTCGTTGGCGAGGTGATTCATCGACAAACTTAACAAGAACTTCGTATCCCTCGTTAAATTATTTCTTACACTTCCTGACATCCAGGAGAGGTCTTCCCCATTTTTTTTTAAAACCAGGCTCCTAGAAAACTTAACAATGTCTATAATCTTCATCACATCAACTCCAGCATCAAAGAGATCTGAGTTGACCAACCTTTTTGCTCGTTGCTTCGCCCATGATGATGAAATGACTAAATGATTAGTATAATTTGATTATGTAAAATGGACGGCAGAAACATAATATCAAAAGTAATCACTAAATTTTTCATAGTAATAAGAAAATAAACATTAATTCACAGTCCACGTTTTGCAGCCCTACCATGTAGATGATCTGATGCTGATGAAATAAAAAGGGAGTTATATTGTACAAAGTCAATTTGGTTTTGCCATTTTATTTTTTACCACAAAAACTATACTTAACATAAACAGGGACGTACAAAGGGGATACAAATCATTGGCTATGACCACCACTTTGTACAGCTATACACCATGTGGCCTTCGGGTTGCAACTAGGTTTTAAAAGTTTAGTATTCCTCACTTTAAATTTAAATGTGGCATCAAAAACAAGAATAACAAAAAGTTGAATCAATTTAATTGAGAACTGTCCTCATTTTCTCATTCACATAAAGTTTATACATGCAAATGTACAATATTTTTTTTACCTAGACTTTATATATACCGTTATATATAAACAACTTAAGGATACACTTATTTTATGATGTAACATATACCTTTTTCCCTTTAAATAAAGTGGGTATATGAATGTACATATGTATGTCGAAATATATGTGAGCATATACATATCTCGAGGGATCGAAAGGATGAATAAAAAGAGGGGGAAACGTAAGAAACTTATTTAAATATTTGTTAAAGTTAATTTATTTTACTCAGCATATTTTCATCAACTTTAATATAATACATATATAATGACAAACATTTACCTACATTGGCGGTGATAGACAAGTAATTGTACTGTTATGCTAATCACAAGCATTGTGGGCATGTTAAAAATAACGTTGATTAAAATGGTAACCCTGACAATATAAAAAGTTTTCTTAAGAAGAGTAACTTAGCTTTTATGATATTTCATTACATTATCTGCAAGCAGTTATGAGTGGAAGGAATTTATTACAAATCTCACTCCTTATCCAGCAAGAAAAAGGGTAAATCTACTCTAATATCGATACTCGAGCAGTTGTAACTAGGAAAGAAATAAACAAGGTCATATCACAAAAATTTCACAGTAGTCAATCCCCAATTTAGTTCAGAGTTTAACATGGACTTATATTCATAACTAGTTATGGAAATTTGGTGTTTTTTGTCCATGTTAAAACACAAACATCAAAAATTAACTGGGTAAGTCTGACAATTTGGAAAATGCTTTTTGAGAAGAGTAGCATAGCTTTTACGACGGCTCATTAGATTAGCTACGCGCAGTTATGAGTGGATGGAAGGAAATGGAAATCCCACTCACTATCTAGCAATGATGTAGGTAAAAGTTACTCTAAAATTAATACTCAAGCAGCTGTAACTAGAGGGAAGAGGATAAGTAAATAAAAAATGCCAAAAATTACTCTAATCATGATCCTCAGTTTTACTCTGAGTCCAATTTATAACTTTTGATTAAAAATGGATGTATTTTGAGGAGTTTAAAAATTAACAACCCAAAAATTTACATGTCAACCTTCACTATTTAAATAATGTTTTGAAGGAGAGTAGCTTAGCTGGCTGTCATGAAGATCAGTTAAAATCAGCTTTGACAAAGGAAGAATGCGGAGAGTGAAATAAACAAGACCATTATCAAGAATTACTCCAATATCGATCCTCAATCCTATTTTGAGTCCAATATAGCCTTACAATTATAACTCTGCAACAAATCCTTAGGGTTACTTTCGTCTTTTATGAATATATATACGAATGTTCAATCACGTTTTGAATGTAATTGAACGTAAAAGGAAAAGAGCTTCAATACTCAGGAGTTAGATAATAATAACAATAGCCAAGGGGAAAAAAAATCACATTTGAGTTTGCCAACTTTAAGAAAACGGGCTTGCTAAAACATACAACCGATTTTCATCACTAAGAATGTATAATTTTTATCTTCTATTTCCTTCGGCGATTTATTGCCCTCAAATCTAAAAACAAAAAGTAATAGCAACATAATCAAACCCTTAAAAACAATCGAATATGTCTTTGCCATCATTAAAATATAGATATTTCAAACACATAAATGTAAAAATACCCAAATAAAAATATTTAAAATGTGTTTAAAATAAACGATTCACAGTCAATAAAAATTCCATTTAGATCTTTTACTTTTTTGTCGATCGATAAAAGTCTATAAATTCTAGACAGAGTCTGAAGTGTAATTAAATTAGACTTTGTTAAGTCCAAAAACCAGTAAAAACCTATAATCCCCAAAAATTGTCAAGCTCTCATTTTTTTCCATTTCTTGAATAAGGACGATTTTTGAAATATATGTTTATCATCCTTTTCTTGCTCTTCATAAGCCCTACAAAAAATTTATTATTTATTTCTTGCTGCAATATTTGTAATGAGTCTATAACTCATAACTCAAAAGGATTAAAATCATTACAAAATCTTGCTTGCAAGAGGGTATCTAAACAAAGACAGGAAATGCTTAATAATAATATACAGATTTAATAACATAACATTATATTTAAAATTATTTTTATTCTTAATTCTTGAGAACAGAACACATTTGAATTTATATAAGTATTGAGTAGTTGCGTGTGAGTGTGCCTATGAAAAACGACGATATTTCTTAAAGAGTTCTCTTCTATATTATTGAGCCAAAGTTTGTCTTTTAGCCAACGTTTAATTACTTCGGGCAATGCCTTGTACTACTTCTAGTTTACAATAAATTATAAGTGTAAATATATAAGTTGGAGCAAAAATATGATAGATACAAGATTTTATAACGATATTTTAGTATATGGGATAGTAAATTCCCCAGAAAAGTGCAAAATAATATTTTTGATTTTAAGTGTATGTGAAAGGATTTAGAAAAAAAAAATTACAACTTAAAAGAGCATCTCACATTTTTTTTTTTTTCAATGACCTTTTCGTAAAAGTATTATATGTATCTGTGGAAAAAAGCAATATGAAGAACGATTCCCTTTGTAGTTTTTAATCTGTATTGTAATTGGTTAATTAATCTTCTAAAGTATGTATAAATGAGTATTATTATTTAAAATGGTCGATTAAAAAGAAGAATTTCCTTAATCACTTCCTCGTATGGAGATCCCTCCTAACTCTTTTCTGAAGTGGAATTGAATATATACATAATACACAATAGATCGCCTTGTTTTAGAGTTAATATTTCTTTCCTCCAGCACAAATACCTTTTACTTCTTGGGACTATAAAATAACTTACTTTGGTTAAATTTAAGGCCCCTCAGGCCATTTTTGGAGTGGTACAAGTCATTTTAGTTTGGAAAAATAGTATTTTTGTGTCAAAGTTGGCAATTTTTAGGCCTCTTGTACCACTGTCCAAAATATGATGACATGGATAAAAAGTTGTACTTTCATTATTTATTTATTTTTGTACTTTGTGTATCAGTTAACAATATTGGGACCTTGTTTTTAGTCATTTAAAGGGTCTAAGATGTGCTCAATTATTTGAGGTTTCCTTTAATAACCAACACAACATATCAAATTGTAATCCTAGTGGAAGTGAAAGTTGTAGAATTAAAAATAATCTTGTTTTAATTTAAATAAAACAGGGACATCCGAAATCATTGGTCATAACCCTATATTACTTTACAACAAGGTGCTCAATATTTTTAAGTGAGATCAATCAAGTACTAAAAAATTTAAAAAGTATAATTTTTTGATAAAAAACAAGATTCACAAAGGTTATTATTGAGTTTTGTATCGGTGCTCATTTAGGACCAAGAACGTAAAAACCAGTTCTTCGTAACGTTGTTAGAGATTTTTTTCCTTTTCTAATTATTGTGTTATATGATATAATAAATAATAGGTATAACCAAGTAAAAATATAAAATGTTCGTTTTATACTACTTTATAATGAAAACATGAATATTTTTTGTAAGAGATGTGGAATGCTCTTTTTATTTTTCTCATATACCTTATTTGCCTCAATAAACGATTTATATTTTTATGAAAAACTCCTAGGACCGGATTTAAGGACTGTCAATCCCAAGGACCAGTCTTACGGACTTATAGAGTCGGTCCTAGGACTGAACTGGACACAATAAACAAGTTCCAACATTTCTATGAAAACATAATCGGATGGAACGATGGAGCTCAAGGTAATTGGAAGAAATTATTCTCGTGAACTCAATGTGCGAAGTTTGGAGCACGGTCGGCCCTAGGGAAGTTCATATACATTATGTATATGAACTTCAAAGAAGATTCCTAGGTCAGATGGAGTCAATTTAATACCTTAAATTTTGTGTATACTTAATCTGTACAACTCCATCTGACCAATTAAAGGAACATTAAAAAAATGGCAAGGCAAACAATAGGAAAAGTGACAATGTGGAAAAAATGAAAAACAAATATTTTATGCCTATATAATACCTATCACCAATATAGTAATAAATAAAACGATAAAAAACAGCTACGAACACTAGTTTTAAATGATAAACCAAATACAAATATAAAAAAGTAAAATTTTTGACTTATAGCATCATATTTGGAACTGTGTAAAATATTTTTAAAAATTACAAATTTTGACAAAACTAACTACATTCTTTTCGAAACAAAAATGGTCTATACTACGTCAAAAATGGCTCGAGAGGCCTCAATTTTTGACTAAGTCAACTTTTGAAATGTTCAAGCAAAAAAAATTATTTGTATGTACAGGCCATCAAAATATTAACCTGAAAAAGGGACAGTATAATACACACATGTAGCTTATAGATTATAATATATGCACTTTCAATTATTATCAATTACCATATACTTTAAAATTGATCTTTTCCTATCATCATACGTGCATGTCTTTTTGTTAATAATCCCCTTGGAATATTACTTAAAGTTATCATTATGTGGATCTAAGCCATCAAATTGATAAAAGTTCTATTTTATTCACCGAATTAGCAATTTTGTAATTCTAATTCATTAGTCAGAGGTATTCAACTCTCTTTTCCGTAATTTAGTATTACAAACAGGAATTTCCATCTCTTTAATAATCATATTTTATCATTAGTTTTTTGCATTCATTTTTTTCTCTAACTCTAATGATATATTTCATCCAATAGCTGTCTACATACATACTGCACGGAACCACAAATGGTAGGTATATATATTTATATATAATAATTGATTAATTAATGCATTAAACATTTGTAAATCATTAGTTACGTCTATCCGTGATATTGGATATTTAATATAAAAAGTTAAATTATGAAGATTTATTTTAAGTATTGAAATTATTAAAAAAGATTATTTTTTCATCTGCAATAATTATTATATTTGACAAATTTTAATGGTGTAAATAGATTATAATATAGTGATTGATTGAGGGGGCATGCCCCTCAACGTTTCTAACTATATTTGTGATCCGTCAACACAAAATCAAACTATAAAGATTTTTTTTTTTTTCAAAATGGAGTGTATATTAAATTATTTTAAGACAACCGTCAATTTCTCTTTAAAATATATTTTGATTAACATTTTAGGTTATAAGTCTCTTAAAAAATGGAAAAACAAATTAATTATAACTAAAATTCTAGGATGTCTGAACTCACCCCAAAAGTTTGAATATAAAGCCTATATTGATTATATTATATCTTTGAATTATATGTACCGGGCGGTCCATTAAAATAGCCTACGTACAAGTTGAGAAAATGACACTTGAATGTGATTGACGAATTTCCATTCGCGCACTCCAAGCACTTAGGTGTCTCTATGACCACCATCTACACATTCATCAAGTTTAAAACGTTGGAGAGGAAGAAAGGCTCTGTCAAAAAGGACAAACTGGATCCAGACGAGCTAAAAAAAACAGCCCAGGCCTATTCACTCAAGTCCATGAGTGTCCATGCAAGAGATCTTGTGTTTTCACACCTCACTGTTCAAGGACTATCCAAAAAGTGGGTGGAGAGGCCAAACTGACACCAACAAGGAAATAAACCCATCTCCTCTGTTACAAGACTCTTTTAAATGAGTTTTGAATCACTGGTATATATTAAGTAAAAAAATAAAATAAAAATTTCTCCTTTTCTTGATTTTTGTTTGGCATATTGTTGATGTTGATGCAATACATTTTATAGCCATTTGAATAAATTTTGTATCACGTCAGTAAAGTGACGTGATGAGCTCATTTTTTAGGCTAATGTTCTTATCTTGCTGTTTACTTCTCAAAGTATTTATCGTGTCTTGACGAGTATTTCTCGTTCATAAGACAAAACCTATTTAATCTAGATTAAAATTTGGTTTATTTACAATGTCTTGATTCATCAAAGTTGTAGTCGCATTTCAGTCTTAGGTTACCGGTTCAAGAATGTATTTATAACTAAGGAGGAGAGGGGCAAGTTTTTTTAACGGTGACGTCGTAAGGGATGTTTTCTTTATAACAAAATGTTTTATTAGTTTATTAATATACAATTTGACAAAAAGTTTACTTTAAAAAAAATTTAAAGCTTTAATTTCATGGAAGGATTAAAATTTGAACGAATGACTTTTTTTCAAAATATAATTTTTTTAAAGAAAGTTCATTGCAAAACTATAAAATAACTCAAAAGTGAGGTGGGGAAATGGCCCTTTGACCCTATGGTTCTGGAACCATTACTTTATATATGGTAGTTTTGAACACTAGTCCCAAATAATGCCAGCTTTTGAAGGTTATTGGAATCCTGTACATAGTAAAAGAAATTAAATATATGCAAATTTTTATTCTCTAAAAAATAACATAATTTAAATTCAAAATAGAAAGAATATGTATATCTTTTATCTACCTCTCACGCTAAAAAATTATAGTGGTTCAAAGGCATCAGAACCCATTCATAAAGAAGGAAACAAAAAAGTCATCAAATATTGATGATGAAATAATAACGCAGTATTTCATTGTGTTACCTCACGGTATATGACGTATTACCTTAATTGTTCAAGTTTATAAATTTAAAGTTTGAATTGGACCATTCATCTATTATTTTTTATGTTTGGATAGAAAATTAGTATTTACATAACTAAAAATGTATGTATTTATATTTCAAGTTTTTTCTAGAAACATAATCAAGATTTTGTATAAGGTTTGTTAATTGAAGAAATGCCAAAATTATCATTGTTAGACATGGGGGGGTATATAATATACTCATTTGAATAATACATATATATTCTGTACTGTGTTTCAGCCATAATCATTTTTATATAGTAATTGGATGTTTCTGTGTCTGTAACCTATAGTTTTTGATAGGGTGATGGAAGGTCATGCCCTTAAAAAATTACTTCAATTAAGTTAAGCTCAGATTAATATTCAGTCATGACTTGTGTTGTTACGATTAGTGTTGTGTTGATCCTTATTTAGGATGGTAGACTGCAGTAACAGTCAGTTCAGTCTTTGTAAAGTCCAGTTTAGTGCTGCATAATCCTCTTAAAAACTTAGTTCATTCCTTGATGACATCACACAACTTTATTTCTTTTGTTTTTCATTAGTTATTGTACTGATAGTCTCAAAGACTGATAGGACAAATCTTAATACTGGACTGGATGAAATAAATGAAGACTGACACAACCTTATCCTTGATCACTTCTCTTAAATTTGTTTCTTCTTTTTTTAGTCAGTTCTAATATCTGACAGTCCGAAGGACTGGTCCCATAGACTGAAAGGGTTTGTCCTAAAACTGGACTGGACTGAACCGTAAAAATAAGGATTGACACAACACTAGTCACGATACAAATATTTTCATACCAATTCCATTACCAAAATGGGTATCGATATTTTTTAATATTTTTTCATCCCCCCCCCGTCATCCTCACATTTCGGTAAATTTATTTTTATACAGTACCTATGTAATTGTCCAAGTGTTCCCAATTTAAAAACCCTCTCCTATTCACCTTTAACACATACTTTGTACAAAGCCTTGTAAGGGAAATTCACGTATGGACTTAAAGATACTTTCACAGGATTTGTGTTTAGAGTGGGTGGCTATCTCAACAATTTCTGGACTTTTTAACAAAATATAACTTTTATTTTCGCATTTTTTATTGAGGACTAATTTGTTGTGGGTGGAGCTAAGAAATTTGGGAAGACTTAATATTTTTGGCGTTGTAATTGTTTATGGTTGTGCGACAACCAATTTTATTGTAATATTAGTAAATACCAATTTCGATGCATCTGTGACACATTGTTGATGTCAGTAATTTTGTTGGCCTAAACAACCAAGTTTAAAAAACAATCAAAACCATTTTTTCATCAATATGAAGGAAAATAGTTAACTTATTGATTTCAAAATTTGACCAAAAAAGAAAATACTTAAACTGTACAGTCCATCATAAATATATCCCTCTAATATCTAGTTGTATTACATATCAGACCCTCGTATGTATTATAAATATGTAATTAGAATGTTATACACCCTTATTTCCATATTGTAGACAATGTATTAAATATTATTTAAAAATGTTTTTCAAAGGGATCAAATTATACTAATTTAGTATGTTGGTGGTTTTGGTGTCGTCATTTCTTATGGTCAAGGCGTAGTTTATAAAACTATAAAATTTCATTAATCAAATGTTTTCAATAAAATAACAAATGCCTAATAAAATCTGATAACTTTGAATTTATAACTTCAACAGGATATAATTTAATTATTAAAAATAAAATTTAAACAAAATGAATACTATAAATAGATGTGTATCTGAGCTCTCAAATCATGAATGTGCCATCCTTAGCAACAATTATGGCTTCTAGGTGGAGGTGGAAGGGCTGGCACCCGCTGCAGATGTAGTCCTCTGTCTTGTTGTCCCAGTGTTGGCTGACAGTGGCTTTGAGGGCCTTGGTGTTTTGATGACGGATCTTGCAGGACTTCACCTTGAAATGTACCCGAAAGATGTAGTCGGGAGGGTTGGCATCAGGGCTCTAGGGTGGGCAAAAGTGTCAAAAAAGAGTTTAAAAGCACTCAAAAGACTTATTCAAAAGATTCTTGCAACGAAGGAGATGGGGTTCTTTCATTACTGGAGTCGAAAGTGTCCTTTCCAAACTCCCAAGGCTCTTTCCACCCACTTTTCTTGATAGCTCTATAGGCCCCCAAGATATCTTGCATGGGTTCTCATAGACTTGAAAGGATTGGTCTCGGCTGTTTTAATTAACTCCTCCGGGTCCAGTTTGGCATTTTGACAGATTCCTTCTTTCTCTCCAAATATTTTGGACTGGCTGACTACGTAGAAAGAGTGGTCAATGAGACGCCCCACTACTTGGAGTGCGCTAATAGAAATTCATCGATCACATTCAAGAGTCATTTTCTCGTCTTGTATTTTTTATTTTTTTATTTGCAACTAATTATATATTTTTTAATATATTGATACATGAATTAATTTCAATCACTCAACCTTAATAAATTATTGAATTAGTAAGTGTTCAGATTTCAATGGATCACTCGTTACGTAACAACTAATCGTTCCCTGCAATGTTATAGGTATTTGAAGTAGTTCACCCCTTATACTCTCGAGCTATAAAAGCCCAATGACCTCTACGACTGATCCATTGATCCAATTCATTTTATAATACATACATTTGTGTTTTATTTATTTATAATTAATTTCTTCATTAACTGATTCTCTTAATAAATTATGATGTAATAAAAAACAACGCCCCTTATATATATACATGATTATTATAATATGCTATTAATTTCATTATCGTATACATCTATATTTAACACATTTGTAATGAGTTTAAAAAAATGACTTGTAGCTGTAGCAAGACTGACTGGATGTGTGTTGAAAGGGGAAAAACAACTTTAATTTTATTGCTTAGTAAGTATATATATATATGAAAAAATGTATGTTTACACTTTAAACAAACAAGAGATTTTGTGAATAAAGTAAAGTAATTGCTTTACAACTGCTTTAAACTGTATATATTTCTATATTTATAGCTTTCATATTTTGAACAGATTCGACGTGATTCTATGATATTAATCATGCAGAGACGATCCCGTATTATAAGTCCAACTTTCACGTGCGTTTAACGTACTACATGTTAATGTTTGGTAGTACTCATGTATAAAGGTATAGAACTAGTGATGAGAATTGTGTTTATTTTGAGTATGTTAAGAAAAAGAAACTGGAAATCAATGTGTTAATTCTTAAAATTTTGAAAAATATTTTGGAGGAGAGCAGCTTAGCTTTAATGATGTTTCATTAAATAAGATACAATCAGCTGCGACAAGGAAAGACGGGAAAGAAAACAAACAAGGTCATATGCAATATTTACTGCGACGTCGATCTTCAATTCTGCTCTGAGTCCAGCAAGGCCTACATACACTTATAACTCCGCTATAAATCCTCAAGGTTACCCTCCGTCTTTTAAGAGCACACATGAATGTTCCATCAGGTTCGGAATATAATTGAATGTAGTAGAATAGGAAGTTCACCAGTCAGGAGTGAAATAATAATGACAACATCTAAGGAAAAGAAAATTCATCTTTAAGATTGCCAACTCCGAAAAAACAAAACAACAGGGCAAATAAAAATATACACGATTTCCATCACTATGTATAATAATACATGTCCTAGAAAGTGGGAGTGGTTTTTTATAGTACGTAATCTGTGCAGGGCTTTTCATTTTCCAATTTCCGTTGCCATTATTATTTAATTCTTGAAGATGGAACAAATAAGTTTAAAGTAATAACTAGTGCGTTTGTTCATGAAAGACAGAGAGTAACCATGAGAGTTTGCTTGGGTGTAAGTCCTTGTTGGAATGGAGTAGAATTGAGGATCAGCATGGGAGTAATTCTAACCTATATGTCCTTGCAAGATAGTGAGTGGAGTTCATGTTAATTTCCTTACTCTCACGGCTGCTTACAGCTGATCTAATAAAATGTCAGGGCAGCTAAGCTACTTTTCTCCCGAACATTCTTCAAATTGTCAGAGTGATCATGTTAATTTCTGTTTTTTTTAACTTACAATCCGGTAGGGAATATTTTATGCAACTCTGAAGAATACCATTAAAGGCGAGAGATTAATTTTTCCAAAGAAAAAAATAGACAAGCCTTGCTTATAAACAAAACATATTTTGGCTTTTTCAAAATGTAATTACTAGAGATTTGAAATTTGTCTAAATTCTCATGATTATTAATCAAAAAGAAAAGTAAATGTTGCCAACTTAGAACAAAATATCTGCTGAAAGAGATTACAGAAAAACAATCAAAGCTAATTGGTTACTAATAATGGGTTTGGTGAAAAAGTAATTTCGCATTTGCTGCCTCTTTTTGTAGGTATATCTTACTCATTATTGGATAAATCAGATCATAATATAATGCATATTAGAGATGTGAGTGTATACTACAAATACTTTGTTAACAACCTCGCGCTTCTTTGGTTCAGTCGTGAATTAGTATGCGTCGAGTACGATGGTCTCGAAGAAAGAAATTCGCCATATTTTACAACTTTACTACCAGAAACGGAAAAAAATCGTTGAAAGCAACCAAGAAAACTTGCAAGGTATAAGGGGCCGAGTGTCTTTGGGTTCGTATTGTACAATAGTGGTTCTATCATTTTTGTTCTAATGTAATGTAGGGGAATTATTCAGCAACCCCTGGCAGACCTGTTGTCAAAAATATCGAAAAATTAATGGAAAATATCAACATATGCCGTTATGTTAGCTGTCATAGCAACACTTAGAGTTGAACATCGATCATAAAACCATTATGAACTATTTGCAGAAGGCTGATATAAAAATAAACTCAAATAGGATAAGAATCGTGTTTCAGCAAGACACAGCCAGGCCTCACACATCTTTGATGATGCACCAGAAGCTTCAGGAACTTGAATGACATGTTCTTATACATCCACTCTACAGTCTCAACCTGGTAAAAAAGTGTATATCACCTGCTCTTGTTTATGGTCAACGCACTTGGAATACAAATTTACCTTCAAAAGAGGCCACTGAAAATTGGTTTCCCAAGTTTTTGTCAATATAGACAAAGACTTCTACTAGAAGGGCATTAATAAGTTGGATTCTCATTGGCAACAGGTTATCAAACACAATGGATAATACTTGGTTTAAATCGATTCTTATACAGCATAGTAATAAAGCAAAAATACGAAATTACTTTTTCCCCAACCTATTAGGTTTGAATATACTACATGGAAGAAATAAGATACTAATATCTCTAAGATAACCAATATATCCTTTTTTTTAAAATAGATGCTCACATCCCTAATAATAACCAGGGAGGCAAACATTGTGTCGTAATCTTTTAAAGAAGAATATGAGCCATAACATATCTATTCATTCATTCATCTACGTGTGAGTACTCTGTGTATTAAGCATTCTCTCATTACAAAACATAGACAACAATTATTTTTCAATAATTAATAATTTTTGGTGTGAATAAAGATTTTACATTGACCATACTAATACGCGTTTAGCCACTTGACTAATAGCTTTAAGGGAAACTCTTTGAATTTGATTATTTTACATTAATAATTTATTTTTGAAGAATTACAAAAAAATGTTTCAAAAATATAAATTATTATACATAATTTTGTTTTCAAATTTCTACGAAAATACTTCAAATTTTGATCAGTTTCATTATTTACGCATACAATCGGAAATACTTATTTTAAAATGTTAATCTCATATCTGAAATGGTAGCAATTTAATATGAACTTATAAATTTAAGGCGCCAATTTTTTCTAATGGGTTTTCATGATGACAACAAATGTTGGTTTTACTAAGGTTTAATTACCTATAGTTGTGATACTCCCTGTTTTAGGAGAAATCATTGTAAGCAGGGGCCTGAGTCCTTATGGTGGAATGCAAGGATAAAAGTTTAAACAAAAAATATATATAATATCAAAATTTATTTAAAAAGAAAGAACAAAATTGATCTTAAGCAGACCCCTTGATTTAGAGAAAAAAGTACTGGACATTTTTTTCCACTTAGTACGGAACTCTAGATACTTAAAATAAAGACAATATTTCTCCTTTTCCTAATGGAGTGATTTTTTATTATTATATACAACAATATATCAGAGTAAAATAGGGCTAGAATATATTTTGTTTAACATTTTTAAATGTTATAAATTACAGTAAAAATTGTTCTTTAAGACATTTTTTTATTACAAATTTGAATCTTAACAATTAAGTTTAGACAAAAATTTTAATTTTTAAATTTCAAATAAAAAACTCATTCTTTACCACAGATATCCTTTAGTATGTTTAGTTCTAAGGAATTACTAGTGATAAATTTATCTTAACACAAATTATCAATCAGAACTCTACGTATACTAAGTATTTATAAAAGAAGTAATTAAGTGGGGGGGAAATGTGGGGAGTGAAACAAAATAATGTCGATAGACTTCTACGTACATACAACTCCTAGGACAAAATAGCAAATGTTTGAAAACTGACTCTTTGTTCATTTGGTTTTATAATACTTTATTTTATATGAAATCTAGTTATAATGAGGGATATTAGTTTTAAAAAAATTTAATCTTTTAAACCCCACCAAATCGATGAATCGCCTCGCTAAGAACTTCTGCTTGCTGCTAGGACCATCAAAAGGGCTGTGAAGGGCAACTTTGGATCCTCTTCATACATGAGGGCACCTTGCCACATTCTGATAGATGCCATAAAGTCCAAAAACTTTTCGAGTCCACGTTTTGCTTCCCAACCCTGTATAAGGTCATAATTTTCAAATGGGTCTATGAAATATTGCCTTGCACGTATATTTAAAGAAAAAAAATAAACTCGGATTTTCTTCTATTCTGTTCAAGACTATTTTTATGTTGATGCACCATACAATTCTTATGTGATACTCTGCTTTTACAAATGACCTGGGACTAGGAACAAATAAAATTCGTATCAGGGGCATCTGCAGGGGGTGGGCGGGAGAGGCTTTAGCCTCCTATATTAAGGATATTTTTTATTGAAAAATGTAATATCTGATTTATTTTAAAATTTGAAATTGAATTAATTTTTTCCAATTTCTTTTCAAAAAATTGAATTTTTGGGTATCTATATATATACTCCCACGGACACCCCCAGCGTATGTTATGGTATTACTGTATATTGAACTGAGACGAATGCATATAACATAACATATTAGTATGTAGTTGTGTAGCTACGCCAAGACTCTGTTTCCAAGATCTATTCATAACGATATATCCTATGAATATGTGTACATTTACAAAGGACCCTAAATTTAACCTCTTAATCTCCAAAGACATTTCCGCTCCTATTTTCTTTTCATTGAGCAATGAGTTCTTTATGGTCCTTCCTTTTTTGAAGGTCTGTTTCCAAAGCACACAATACATATTTATTTATGTTGTATGAAAGTGACTTGGTCTGTGTACAGTGTATATATACATATCTCCATAACTAACGAGAAGAAGGGGGTGATGCAGCCAGGGAATGAACGTTCCATAAATCATCACCTTCCTCCTTTAAACTAATCAGTCTAATTGTTATTCATAATTGAACGGCATTTAAAGTTACTTCATGCATCAAGTCCGACAGACCTCATCTTCCTCTTGCTTAGTCAGTGTGTTGAAATATTATTTTTTATGTGCGACGCTTTTTGGAAATAGATTCCGGCGAACAGAGGACGTTTTACATGCGCGCCTTTTTATTCTTTTTCTTATGGATTGAACTGTCACAAAAAACCTCCTCTTTTTCATGTTAGTTGTAACTTAGAAATGAGGCTAGTGAGAATGGTTTCTCTTATTATGTACAATGTTTGTCCGAGTTGTGATATCGTCTGAGTGAGTCATTACATATACAATGAAGTATTCTAAATCCCTACTTGTTCAAGAGTGATTCATTAGTCTTATATATGTATGTATTTAAAAAATAGTAGTTTTTATGAAGATTATTCATAAGAGAGTCCCCCATTAAATCATTGTAATTGGACAAATTCTGCCTGTCAATCAAAATAATATAGGTTAGTGAGAATGGTGGGTAAAAAGAATTCCATGACTCTCACGAGCTCCGACTCTTCAGAAGAACTTTCTTCCAATCCTCCTCTTGTGACAGAAGAGGACTTAAATGTTGTTGTGACATGGCTCAAGTTCCTTCAAATGGAACGCTATGCCAAAGACTTTTTAGACAACGGCTACGATGATATGGAGACTGTGAAACAGATTGGGAATGAGGATTTAGATGCCATTGGCGTCTCCACATCCTCTCATCGAGCCTTTCTATTAGATGCTGTACGCGTTGTTAAAGAGCAAGGTGCCGTTTGGGTCTACCTTCTTCAACAGGATCGAGTATCTGGATCCGCACATCATCCCTATCATGTAAGAAAAGTCAAATTTCTCTATATGTGTATAGCTCCTTGTAGTGAGGCATCTCGTATAATGATTACTGTTATCCTTTTGCAGATGTCTTCATCTGGAGACTACGATTTTGGTGATCGAGTCTCGGCTGGAAGCTCTGGCATTGCCTCTGCTAATTCTTCCTCTTGTTCTCCTTGGGTTGATAACGAGCATGACTTTATCGGCTCCGGAGAGAACAGTTCATCAAGCTCAGGCTCAGCACGACAAAACATTTTGAACTTTAATCGAACGGGACGTCGCTCTCGTTCTAGTCCAGTCTCCTCTTCCAATCGTAGTTCCCCAGCTGTGAATCAGCGCTGTCTTGTTGAATTAACTCCTGAACATCTTCAAAATAGACAAGAACTCAATGTTCTTCGTTTTAAACTCAGACAACAACAAAGTCAATCCGGTTCTACAAATAACTCTTCTTCAGCGCAGCAGCCTCGTTCACTGAATATCAAGCATCTATCCTCATCCCAAGATGAAGAGGATGACTATGATGAAGATGTGATTCAACTTGTTAGTGATATGGACTCAAAGTCCTCTCTAAGAAACATTTCTCCTAGTCGATTGTCCTCCCTCATTAAAGGGAAGTTAAACAAAGAAGGACTCATTCTATCATCCTCGCCATTTTCATCTAAGGTAAGGCAGAGTTTTACATCTATCAGCAAACAACACCTTATCTTTTTTTGGGTACGGTATATAAGTCCTATGAACATATCTGTGTAATTTTATTGAATTATATTTAGAAACAAAAGAATTGCTTTGATCACCAGGCCAATGTAATTTTGGAACAAGTGGCAAAAGTATAAAAAACACATTTTTAGTTTTTTGAATGTGAAAATATGTACTTTTTTGTTTTCAAAGAATATATTTATATTAGATTTAGACACAATGGTTAGAATATAATATAATATTTTTATTGAAAAACTACTATATATTACAAAAAAATGAAGAAAGTTTTAAAAATCTCTCATAATTTACTTTAATTGACTTTGCACTAAATATCTACACATAATATTTCGTCTGTCAATATAACATCTAACTAGAATGACTTTTCCTATTTTTTTTTGAAGAATAAAAATAATTTATATATAAATACGATCAAAAGGTTTTTATAAAAGACCATACGAATAAAAAAAAAGTTGTTAAATATTATTTCAAAATGACCTTATAAAAAAGGTCATTTTAAAAAGTGCAAAAACAGGAACCATATTATTTTCCATACAAAGATCAAAATTTGAAGGAAGTCCATTTAAAAAAAATAAAGATATAGCAAGGACACGTACCTTCAACTATGCCCAGGATCTGTTCATGGTAAAGACGGCCCTGGCCTAATCTTAATCTACATATTTGGTACGTTAGAAAAAAACCCCAATTTTGAACAAAAAAATAAAATAAAAATAAGTAGAAAATCCAAATTAATTTTTTACTTCATATATACATAACGCCCAATATTTCTAAGACATCCATTGAGTCAATGACAGATTTTGTATCAAAATTTGTGGACTTAATGAAGATATTCAAGATTTTTTTAACTTATAGTTTAGAATTTTTATTTTACTTAGGAGACATATTTTGGCCACGATATGACCGCTTTCAATTTTTCATTCTTTTATAGTGACGATCAATTTTGACTACTTTAAGTGTAACTTGCAGCACATTCAAAGTGTTCATAACAATAAGGAAACAATAGTTTGTCGCTGACGAATACAAGCCAACATTCAATTTTGAGATAAATTATTGTAGCTTGCTTTTATGTTGATGGGCCGCATAAGTACCTTATTGTTTTTTTTATTTTACTCATGCCCTCACCCCTACACCCGCATGGAAGGATTTGTATGTATGCTGGGACTTGTTTTTGTAGTGGCCTGGATGATGTTTCATTTCTAGAAATTTGAAAAAATAAAATAATTTTTTTTTTCACAATTATGACTCGATTATGAAATTTTAAAAAATGAAACGTGTTCCTCTTTTTTCATATAAGTCTAATCACGGTATTTCCTTTTATCAAGTTATTTTTCTATTTTTGTACCTTTGTGTATGTACCTATGTATACATTAAATATTAGGGCGGCTCTTAAAAATGAATGCTGTATTTTGACTTGTCTCACCCCCTTCCATTTTGTTCCTTTCAATATAAAACTTCGTTGTGGAATTGTGTTTTTTTATTTTAATTGATATCCAATGATGGTCTTAACATTTCCCCCTTTTTGAAAAAAAAACAAAAACAAATCTAATTTATTTAAGAAATTAACCATTATTTTTGATAACAATCCTTTCTTCTCGGTTAAGGAGAAGTTGTAAATTATTATGTATATTTATTTTACTTGTGTTTATAAACAAAAACGTGTGCAAATATTGAGACATGTATAGTTTTTATCAAAAGTGTAAAAGTCTGGTCCACCACCTCTTAATGCCGCTAAGATGTTAAAATTTTGGACGCAGGAATACAAAGTGAGGACTCGAACCTTTCAGTAGCACTTAATTATGATTTCATCTCCATTGTTTGAACTCCGAGGTTTCACTATGTAACCCAACGACAAACAGAATTAAAATAAAACAAGTTTTATTTTTATCACATACTCTAAGTTTTAAAATCTCGGAGCAACAACAAATAAGGCAAAGTGTGTGCGATCTCCTCGCCGCCAGTATCAGTTACCGTTAAGACTACAAAGGTCGTTGGTATCTCCATCTGGACTACCTACAACATCAAGAAGTCTATGAAGGACGCGTCCCCTACCATACAACCAAGAAGAACAATTAAACTTCTACAGCCACTATATGGTTGACACCTGATCTGCCTCCAGGTCACCCTCCTCCAGCTCTGACCTCAACTCTCTGAACTTTGCAGCTTGGAGTGTCTTTAACAAAAATATATGGTGCACCTCTTATCCAAATTTGGATTCGTTCCGACCTGCCATCATGACAGCGTGGCCTTCATCGCCAAGAGCTGACAATATGTGTGATGCCTGTTATTGTTTGTGAATAAGAGCATATTAAAAATAAAATATAGCTAAATATAGAATTAAAACATATTACAAATTGGGTTTAAGTTCTGGTTTCTTGATTCCATAAAAAACAAATTTGTCATAATTTAGTCATTACTGAAAGTTGTAGTTTCACACTTTGTAATTTTTCACTAATAGAACCGATTGAAATTAAAACATTGATTTTTTAAGTACACAATATTGAGCCACCCTAACGTAAATATAAAATATCTATTATAATAACACACACAAAACTCCTTTTCGTTTATGTAATAAGCCTCCATTTACGTGAGTGAATAAATGTGTTTAAGAAGTGCTGCTGCTTACGTGTGTGTTCCAACAAATGGGCTCACAGAGTATTCATTGTTTCCTAATAGGTCACAAAGACTTCTTAGTTAGTCAAAATAAATATACTGTTTGAACGTTACCTTTGTTCATTTGAGAAATCATATCCTACTGATGGAAAAATATTGTTAATAGTTGTGGTTCATTTCAAAATTGACTTCTTCATAAGTTCTGTAATTAGTACTTACCTAGACGTATTTTCCGTCAACATAACAACAAGCTTAAACAAATATAAGAAGAGGTGAAAATCTCAGCTAAATATACATCTTTTTAATTTCATATTTCAAGATAATTGCTACCATAGTTGTCATCATTATTCCTTTATTTTTGAAGAGATAAAAAACTATAATTATGAAAATTGTTTGTATTTTGGTCATGTTAAAAAAGAAACCGTAAATTAACATAATAACCCTGACAATTTGAAGCATGTTTTAGAGGAGGGCAGCTTAGCTAACCATTACGTATCAATAGATCCGCTGCAAACAGCTCTGACAAGGGAGAATGAAATAAACAAGGACAATTGCAAGAATTACTGCGATGTATTCCTCCATTTTACTGTGAGTCCAACAATTATAACTCTACAAGAAATCCTTAGAGATATGAGGGCATACAAATGTTCAATCAGGTTTTGAATATAATAGAATATTGTAGGAAATGAAGTTCACTATTCAAGAGGAGTTGAATAATAATTGCAAACGCTTAGGAAAAGAAAATTCATTGTCCATGTTACCAATTGCAAAAAACAAAACAAAAACAAGGCAGCTAAAAAATAGTCGCTATTTACATCACTGACAATAAATATAAAATAATCAATAGTTTGTGAAAGACGAACTATAGTTCTGAGGGTTTGTTGTTGAGTAATAAGTATGTTCTAAGCTATAGCTGAAACTCTGGGGTATCTCATCTAAGTCCTTGTTGGACTCTGAGTAGAACTGCGGATCAACATTGCTTTTATTCTTACTTATATCACTAAATTGGACAATTGTCCCCTTTTTGATTATGTTCCAGACGGTTTCTATATTTACGACACTACTTTTTTAATATCCTTTTAAGAGAGGAACCTTTCCATGAAATAAAACTGCATAGAGCTATTCAAATACGTATATTATTTTGAGTCATGAAAATAGCATTGCAGTTTGTGAAAAATTTCATAATAGCACTTGCCAAGTTTTATTATTAAATTATCATAGCATTTTTTTTACTATTACAAGCAATTTCATTCAAATAAAAAAAAACAATTTGATTCATATCTTCATGCGCTATTTTACTTCTTGATCTGTAATACAATATATTTCTCATAGAGTTGGAATTTTTTTCCAAATACAACAATTTTTTTTTTTTGAAAAATGTTTGTTCTCATAATTAAGTTTTCAAATTGCTTAAATTTGTATGGATAAAAAATAAGTTATTGATAATTTTCATTGCTTCAAAAATGAGTCTTAGAGAAAATATAAGCCAAAGACGTGCAAATTTTTTTATTTTGTATTTTTTTAAATTTTTAAAGGTCCTCTTTTTTTTTTATTGCCAACCTGAGTAGTGGATTCTCTTTTTCTGAGCTGCTGTGATTATTATTTAATCTAAAAAAAATTCCAACTTTTTTCGAATTTCGATTACGACTAATGTGAAAATGTTGTCATATATGATTAGAATATAGCCAATCTAAAATTTTATGATTTACAAATGTAATTTTTAGATTATACTAAGTAGTTTTGAGTTATAAAATCTTATCTTTCTAAAGCCATTCAGCAATAACCAATCAAACTAGTACAAGGCGAGATTCATATTACTACAGCCATCTATTGGAAAAATTATGGATTTCTTTTAACTATCACTATTGTATGTCAAATTGTGGGTATTCTGCAAATAACTTTTTATGGACAATTATATGTGCATCTTGAAATGTAAAACAGCTGGTGAATTCTCATAACCTGCTTCAATTTTATTAATATACAATTCATTCCTTTAACTGGTAGTGCATTAAGTACAAAAACTCATGGATTTAAAATAGTAATAAGGAGAATGCAAATCCAGTATGAAAACTTTACGCAATTCATTGTTTAATGCGACCTTTTTTTTTTTTTTTTTTTAAATGCATTTTCTTCTCCAAATTTTGATAACTATTATTGTTAATTATCCATTGTTCCAAAAACGAAAAAAACAAAACAATCTTTTTTATATGTATATCACTGTATGAAAAGGTAAAAATATGTAAGTCGACTAACTTGTCGTCCTTTTTCCTACACGAGTATATACTCGAATTATACTGGGTGCACGGCAAAAATGAAATATTGAACCTTAATACTTTGTTAATTAGATTAATTTGTTTACAGGAAACTTTATAAAATTCACTAGTACTAATTAAGTTTCAAAAAGTCCTATACATTAGACGGTGTCGAAAAGTATGGCGGGTCCTGACAATTTTTTCACCCCGATATTAGTACAACTCCTTTAAGATGACTGCCTTTAACGAGTTGAGGTTGGGTTGGAAGTAGCATGGACCTTATTCTAAAAGAATAAAAAAAGTCATACGGATTCTAATTTTAACTGTTGACACATGCTTATTTTTAATCAAAGATCTCAATTTCTTTTGTGTTTCCATTCTTTCCAACCTCTCGGAGTCTGTAATAATCTGGCTTTTTTTTCTAATGTAAGAATTATAGCCACTTTCCTTAAAATATCTTCGAATTGTGTCATTGACAAGTTCATCTTAGAAGAGTACTGTCTGATTGTTATTTTGGAGTTGGTGTTTACCCTGATTAATTAATTTTTCTTTAAAGCCTCAGTTGTCACAAAAGATGCTTTGCCACTTCTGCACTTGAGATTAGTGTCCTTGCCAGATATTTTGCTCGCTGGACAGTTCGAATTTCAACTCTAACGACCACTATAATTTTTTGGTGTCAAAAAGAACAGCCATCTTTATTCGTTTGCTCTCTAGCACGTCGACATGAAACAGGAAAAAGGGCATAAACAAACCAATATTTCCATTCGGGAGTTCCATTATTTTCTGCAATATGGCGCCACTCTCGATCGTTATGTAAACAAACTACTAAAAGTAAACTACGTTCATTATCACTCTTTTTAACTATAAAACTATTGTTGAATGGTTCTTGGAAATTGTTCGCAGCTAAACAATTACAACTTATAATTCAACCAATCAACGTTCAAAACACTGATTAGGATCAAACAAGCACAAAAACAACAACAAAATACAATATAAATTTTTGTATTAACCAGGTAACGCCATCCTTGTAGCTTCCAACAAAAATACACTTTATTACAAGACTATATTTTATATTAATAACTCAACTTAGTATTGTTTAAAATAAAAACTTAAACATACTTCTTGGAACTCGCCATTTATGATTTTGCACCGTGTAAATAAAGGAGAGAAAGTTATTTCATGCAACATGCATATTTCAATGAATGGGATCTGAGATGCAATGAAATAAATACTTTCAAATGAAATCGTACGTTATGAAACTGTAATCATCTATTTTTATTATCCCTCCCCCCCTCAATTTTCTTGTGATTTATTCCTATAAAACAGTGATTTCAGAATGAGAGGTTTTATGCATAAAAATATAACATGTTTCTAAAATTGATAATGCAATGAGAAATTAAAAGTTGAAAGTACGAGAATTACTAACATAAAATGATAGGACGGATCTTCTTGGATCCGGATAGTTTCTTTAGACGTAAATATTTGAGTTCTTTAGAAATTCAGATCCACAACCAAATTTAGACGGATACTTTGTCAAATTTTATGAGTATTTTATCAGAGCTTGGACTAGTATAAAAAAGATTCTGGATTAAGGTTTTATTTTTAAAATTTACAATTAATATCTTGATGTTTTTAATAATAATATTTTCATTCAAAAAATGTAAAAGAACTAGGGGTGGTGACAAAGGATTTTTGAGACCAAGCATTACTTATTGGAGTGGCATTACATCACTTACCCAAGGGAACTATGGTAAAAAAAAGTTTAATAAAAGGAGTTGTTCTATGATAGAAGAGTTGACTTCATTTTATTTGTTCTAGGCCTCTTTCCCCCTGCACAACTATTCCCTCGTCCTTTTACTGCGTTGGATTTCATTCCCCGAGCTTTCTTTACCTTGAACATTTACTCTCTGAACCATGTAGCACCCAGTGTTTTACACCCTATTACAATAAATAGCATCATCCTAAGTTATGGGGGTAAATTTTCAGTGAGAACTGAAAATTTTGCCGAATAACCATGTTATAATACTTAAATCTTCATTAGCAAAAAATTTTTTAATTTGCTACATCAATATATTTGTATATATTCAATTTTTCGTAAGGGAACCATATTTTTTTGACTGTGATAAATGAATCATATTCAAAAAAAAAAAAAAAAATGAATTCCACGAGCCAAAAAAAATCAATATTTTTTTATCTATGGTATTATGTTTTTGTTTGATAAATTACCAAGTACATATTTTGTACATATACTTTGTTTATTATGCATAAAATAGGTATACTCATGGATATATTTAAACAAATTAATGTGAGCTCTCTGCTTGAAATTATATGCATTTACTCTGATGGTTTCCTATGTGTAAATTGCATAAGATTTTTGGCAGGGTTGTTAATTCATCAGGACATGTAAAAAGTAAATATATCTGATGTATTTATTCTAAAAATAAGAATAATTTGCTATTTAACATTTGAAGTATTAGTATTTTTTGTTTGAATTTGAAGGCAGGCAACGAGTTATAACTATGTTAAACATTGCATTAGCAATACATGAGTATTTTAACGTAAATTCTCAACATTTATTTGCATTCACAATTTCAATGTCAAAAGCTGTTGTCATTATTATTTAATGTTTGAAGAGAGAACATCCAAATATGAACAACTTGTGATCCTAAGAGCTAGAGTATAATTAAAAGAATGATTGTGAAAGAATTACACGCAGTTTGGCTAATTGGGAGTATTCTGTCTGGTTAAAAAAAAAAAGAAGTAAGATGGTAACCCTGACCATTGACATAATGTTTTAGTGGAGAAAAACTTAGTTGTCATGACGCTTTATTAGATCCGCTACAAGCAACTGTGACGAGGGGTGGAGGTCAAAGCTTGACGGTCGTTGAAATTAGCGATTTGATTAGATTAGATTAGATACCCCTACACAACACCGTTAACTACCATCGGAAATAAGGACATAAAAAATTACGGTATATGTTCAATAGATGGATTGGTTCTGGAATTTTTTTTACAGATTGATCCAAATCTTACAAAATATCAGTTTCTTTAAATAAATCATTCCTCAGCTACACAGGAAGTGAAATATTGCAAAATTTGTCTTTTAAATATATATTTTACTTACAAATTACGCCTAATATTTATTTTGAATGTCTATTCGACGTATGAGACAAAGTAAAACTGATGATTTGAATCCTAAATCGCCTGTGTATATGCCGTATTTCAGCTACAATATTACGTAGGCAAACAGGCTACTATGTACTAGCCCCACTGGCTTTTTATTAGACACAGTCTTGTGGAATATAATGTCTGTTGAGCTCTGAGGGAGGGGGGAGATGGAAATAAATTAGGATATAGGCAAGAATTACTCCTATGTCTATCAATTAACGGCGACTCTCCATCTTTTATAGGCATATCCAAATGTTCAATCTGTTTTGTATTTATTAATATGTTCTATTTAGTAAAAATGGAAGTTCACTCATTAGGAGTTAAATAATTAGTACTTTAGATTAATAAAAAATAAAATTCACTCCTAAAAAAGGCCTGAAAAAAAAGTCCCATTTTCATCATTAGACCAAAGAAAATTGGTTCACTATTTGAAAATGGATAAATTTAAGTCTTTGGTCTAAGATTGCGATACGAATCGATATCATTTAATACCAAACTGTAAAAAAATTCGGTCTTGAACCAAGACCCAACACTAATGTTTACCTTTTATTACAAGTTTTTAAAATAATGATAATCATTTTTAAAAAGGCCATGTTGGTTTTTTTTCCATGTGTTTCACACATTGACATAAAGTCAGGCACTGTTTCATTGCACAACGCGACGTTACTTCAGTAATGCAAAAATATACAGTGTTTTTTTTCTCAGCTGCTGATGTTTCTGATTTTTTTTTTCTCAATAAGTGTTTTAATGTAGATTAATTGATTTGGAAAAAGTAATTATTAAGCTGTGAATAATTCTGAGCAATTATTGAATAATACTTTCATCGTTGGGAAGAGTTGTGTAACAGATTCTAGAATGAAAGGTTGTGAGATACAATGCATTTAAGGACGTGAAAAATAAACACATTCTTGAATGTTTCTTATTCATTTGGATTTTCTTTTCTTTTTATTTGTATATAGGTTCATACGATTATTATTTGACAAATGTTCTCGTATGATTCCCTAGGGGGAATGAGAACAATACGACGTTTGTTATACGTAATAAGGAGAGTCCTTCAAAGTGAAGGAATTATCGATTTTTATACATACATTTTCTCCCTAGGGTAAGGGGACAAAGAGATGAGGGAGTTTGAAGAAGTGGGCGAAGAGCAATTATTATCTCCGTATTCCAAGACTTTGAATAATGTAATCATTGGCTACACAATAATTTGTGTTTTTTTTTAGCATTTTCTACTTATTTTTATATTTTAAAATAAATTACTATATATAGGTTCAGAAAAATATACAAATATTGTTTTCCATAACTATAAATATTTATATAATATATATCACGTCGTTAACTTTATTGTATCTCGCAACTTTTTCCCTAAAAAGAAACAAAAAAAATACCTAAAATTACTTGGTCATGTTTAACCAATTCTTAACAACAATTATTCAATTTACATATGAACATAATTGTTCACAGTTTTACAAGATATTATTCTAATTCACCAATTATTGTTCAAGAAAGGGAAATGAAGTAGATAATTCTACAGCTGATAATAAAATACAGTGTACATTTAATATCAATAAATCATTGATGCCCAAACTGAAGCGATAACATATTTATGACGTTCCTCCTCGTACCTCTAAAGAGAGCTTACGTACAACGTTTTCGTAGCACCCCACACTATGTTGTCACAGACCTGCGTAAGGGTCACTTTACTATGCTAAATCTATTTCTACTTCCAAGATCTACCTTAGGATTTTTGTTATTTTCAAAGCTTGAAATGGTTCCTCACACATACAAACATACTTTAAGTTTTGAGAATAATGCCAAATTAATAGATAATATTCATATGAGTAAAAATAACTTGGAACGCGTCTAACATAATATGTAAAAATAAATAAACTTTTACCCAAATCCTTTGCGAAATAAATAAATACAAATAAATCTCAAGTGTCTTGACGTAGATAACTGTATGTAGTTTTCTAATGGTAGGTTTTAATTTGTATTGAGACTCTATCCGAGATAGATTTTTTACGTCAGATCGGTCTTAAGTGGTTTTTTTCTAGACTGATTTGGACAGATATTTCGCTCCCAATCACGATCTTATAAGTTTAATTGTTTTCACAACATGTACCAATTTTCTTCGGTCTTAATCTATGACCGATTTTTTCTCTCTCTTGATTTGTGAGTTGTACAGTTATGATCTACATAAAACATTTAGCTTCAAGTGTGTCCATGTTCACCATTTTGAAACACGCATGACGTCATCAACAATTCATCTATAGAATGGGTCTAGGCCTAATTTTAAATTAAATATATTAAGACCAATTTTTGGTAAGACCGATCCAGACCAACTTTTTCTTTGGGACAGATTTGACTTTTTGAAGGAAAAAATACCAACGAAGCATACAGTATTAATAGTGTTGATAATTGTTCCAATCCCGATTGTTTTTCTACGATTCGGCCTTATGTGATAGTTTCAAGATGGATTTGGACGGACCTTTCATTATAGACCACGATCTCTAAATTAATCGTTTTCTCAACATATACTATTTTTTCGGTATGAATCTATGGATCAATTTTCTCTCTATCCTAATTTACAAATTGTACGAAAATTATTTATGCACCAAATTTTACTTCAAATGCAACAATGTTCACCACTTTAAACACCCATTACAGCATCCACAGTTTATAGATAAAATTGTCCTACGACGAATTTGAAATGAGACCTATCCAGATTAATTTTTTTGGAGGACCGAATTTTTGTTTGGTTCTGTCACAAGTGATTTTCATAAAACAATTTGGACCAATATTTCTCTCAGACTGAGATTTTAATCCGTTGACCAAAATGTCAACCTTTCAAATTATGGACGGATTTTTCAGTGTCAATCCATATACCGATTTTATATACTATTCTGATTTATTTGTTGTAGAAAAATGATTTATGCCACATATTTTACCTCATATGACGTTATTGTAGGTCGATGCTCACTATTTCGAAACAGACCTGACGTCATCAACAATTTATCTATAACAATATTTGTTGACTGTAGTTTATATTAGACCTATCTAGACATTTTTTTTTGTTACATTAATCTAGACCAAATTGTTCCTTGGGACCAATCTAAACCAACTTTTAGAAAAAAAAAATATCAACAAAAATAGTGTTGAAACTCAGTCAAAGAATTTTTATAGATCGATTTGGAACGATAATTCGGTCTAGACCGTCGACCCTGATTAAATTATTTTCTAATTGTAGACCAATATATGGATCGATTTTATCCCACACTTGATTTATCAAATGTACAAATATGATTTATGCGACACATTTAACTTCATGTGGCATTATTTTACCAATATTCACCATTTTAAAACACACATGACGTTTTCAAAAATTCATTTATAGAATCTGTCCTGACCCAATTTTAAATAGGACCAATCTAGACTTAACTTCTTTAAAGGATCGAATAAGCTCGATCCACTAAAAATCATAATGGTCTTAGACCAGTCTAGGATTATCAGACCGTAACCAAGCACTAGTTTTAATAGAGTACACTAAAATATAAATGAAATCTAGAGTCCTCGTTTCTCCCTCTTCTTCCGCCTTTAAGTAATTTTACTCCTTAGACTTACTCAATGCACAAAATATTCGTATAAGTAACCAACCACAACCACGATATATCCCTTCCTATTTGAACTTTATAAATAATCCCCCCCTTTTCATTCTTCATCAGCACACAATGTAATGTTTATAAGAATAAAGAGATTTATTTTAAATTGAATCTTGCTTTTTTCCCCTTTTTCATAAATGTATTATGACGCTGTATACGTACGTTTTTCCAGGATTTCTAAGGAAACTTTCAAACCCATCAAAAATTACCGAAAAGTATTTATTTTCTTACTAAATCCTTCATTTAATTTCTTTCAAAATACAATGTGGTCTGAAAAGTGTCAGATCTCAATGTGAAGATGGCTGCACTCCTAAATAAAAGCTGGTTCATATCTATCTAGCTGTTACTCACCAAAGTTTTAGCCATATTGGACTCACAGTTGTTATGTAACATTCGGTTGAGTGAGTTGATCTACGTGTTTTTGTGAAGAAAAAAATAATCTGATTTTACTAAAATCTACTCAAAAATAGTTGCAATTTGACACTTTTTAGTAAAATATTCTATATTAATGGTTGTATTTTTTTTGCTATGTTGCATATGTGCAACAAAAAGCATTTAATGGATAAGAAAAAATAATCATTTACTCACAAAATTGGAGAAAAGAAGACCCAGCCAAGAAATAACAATTGAATATGGGTCTATCAAGATACTTATATTAAGAGAGATCATTTAGAAAAAGTTTTCAAAAGCTCAATTTCCACAAAGAGGAAAGAGTTTTGAAGACCTTGACTGACTCTTAAATCTTAAAAAGAGGAAACTTTCGTCAAAATTGATATAGAAAAATTATTTAAGACCGAAGCGAAAAAAATCATCTTCGTACTGAGTCTCAACATTAGTATGTATATATTATCTACTAACAAAATCTTGATTTAATTTTTCCCGGCATCCCATTCAATGACCAATTTCCAAGAAATGAGACATCCAAATATGTATCTATATAATAGTTAAAGTAATTTGTTATTCAATATTTGACTCACTCTGTGAAGGCAATTTCCTTATCTTAATAGGAGTAGAGTAATAATAAAAAATATAGAAGACGAACGAGGAGGATAAAACGATTTTCAATCTTACATACATATAACTAAATATATATTTTTTTGTCTTATCTTAAAAGAAGGATCTGTTAAGAAAAGAAGAGTTGCTACGGAATTATTATTTTTTTTCGTCATTTATTGTAATTTGAACTATCTACATAATATGTGCATAACTTAGAATTTGTTTTTCCAAAAGTGTCGTATTATACTTGCAAACCAGGTATATGGAAAGTTTTGTGTGTGTATTCGTACCACCATTGCATAGGCATTTCTTTCAGGAAGGTTTTTCCTGTGACGTCATAATTTTAATATATGTTTTTGTAATATAAAGTTCTGTTTGTACTTAGTATTTGTTACGTATGGTATTGAATCAAATTGAGTCGACTCGTTAAGGATTGATATGAATTGATGAATTATATAAGATTGTATTTTCTAACTACAAATGTCCACTGCTTACTTATTAATTAATTCGAATAAGTACCCTTGGAGTTTCTTAAGTTTTTAGGTGTCTACATACAGATAAACTTTATTTTAATAATATAACTGATAACTCCCCAACAAATTCTCAGTCTTACTCTCCAATTTTGATTACCCCACTCCTACGTGGGTACTCAATACTTAGATGTTATCTCCTCAAGAATAAATAAAATAACAGCATGAAAAAATAATATTATTGGATGGCCAAGGGAGTACTTTAGGTTCTTACTAATAAACAAAATAATTTATAAGAATCCCGGCCAATCGATGAATGTTATCACTGAGACCATTGATGTTGCGTCCCATGCCATCTTCCATCGTGACATCAGTGAAGACCTACGATACCTGAGCTATACACATTGTAAGATACAGCTTATACGCCTTGTCAAATGAGGGAAAAAGTATCACCCGAACCTTGGCTTTGATCAAGCTAAAACAGAAGGCTCCCTTGAAAGATCTTCTTTTTCCCCCTCAGAATAGAAGCATTTCTGCCAAACCCAAAAAGCATAAATCGAGGAATAATAGATCTTAGGTAAAAAAGTCTATATAATGTGCCTAACATCATAAAGGTTCGAACGCACACCAAGTTATGGTTCTTGGCGATTTATAGCCGCGAGGATCACGTTATTCTACCTTTCATCTTCAAGCAGAGATAGAAGGCTCACACCAAAACCAAGTATTTCCCTAGATCTGCAGCATCATAAAAGACCGACTTTGGATCTGCTAGCAAGGCAAGATACCCTGTCACACTAGCAAAAGAACACTTTGAATTGATTCTGTGAATGTGATGTACATACGTCCTGCCAGGCTCTTGTCCAAATAAAATATCGGAATTGTAACCTTTGGACTATTTTGCTTTGAAACATGTTGAACAGGTTTCCAATGAAGGTCCTTAAGACTTCACAATATCCTTGAGAGCTGGGATAAGGAGAGCATTCCGGACGTTACCATGTGGTTTGGTCAAGAAGGCAGTGGGACGTTTCTGGGGACTTTATAAACGTGTGGCTAAAGCTTACGGTGATTTTTTGATTGAGTGTCAAATATATGTTAAAATGTTGATTTTTGGAGAAATTTTAATAAAGTTGGTTTAAAAATAAAGTCACACCAGCATTTTACTTTTTTTCTCGGCTTGAGAACGTTAAGATAAACCACTCTTTAATTATAAGTATATCATACTAAAGTTGACGTGATCATTTGCTATACTAGCGCCTTCTAGCTATCTATACTTATCTATGCACCATTGCAACAACCCTGGTGATTTCAACGGAGATATCAATATTTAAATTATTATTTAAAGCTGAAAAAAAAAATATTACAAATTAATTCTCCAAAAATAATAATATTTACTTTGTCGCTATACGGTCTTGTAGTTTTTGCTTCAGTTCTTGCAGTCGTACAACTGTACTTATCCCCCTTTACATCCTCTTACTCTCCGCTCTAATTCTTTTACATCTGTACCTATGTATATTTATATTCAAATATGAAATTGCAAAGATTAAATGAAAAGAAGCAGAAGTCAGAAATAAATATAGTAGTTCGTAAAAATAAATTAGAGTAGTCAACAAAAAAAAATCTTTTGAATCCCGTATTGAATTCAATATTGCAGCCTAAGTAGTTCTTATGAACCAAATAATATTTCGTAAATAAAATTGGTATTATTAAAGCTTCAAATGAACTCCTTTAGCGTAAAAAAAAAAATTGAAAAACTAAGGAGTTATTCTTTTTTAGGCAAAATCTATAAACTTGTATGAGATAAAAACCCTAGCTCACTACACCTCAGGTATGAAATAATAATGATAGAAGCTTAGGAAAAAAAAATCCCTCTTTAGGTTTCCAACTCATAAATAAAACAAAAACAGGCGAGCTAAAAAAATTATGCCATAAAAATCACTCCTAAGAAAAGAAGCGACAGGCATTTTAATGGAAACAACTCATTTTCTGACTGAGGGTGTGTGAATGAATGAATATATATGAGGTAGATATTTTTGATTTATTATTATTTTAATCAGCATGTCGTCTCATTCATTAGAGTATCTTTAAGACCAATAGTAAATTTTAAATTGATTTATTAAAATAATATGACGAAATAAATGTTTATAATTAATAAAACTGATGCATGATGATTGCATAATATTTAATAAATAATGAGGATTTTCATAAAAACTCGATGTATGTTAGGTGTTGGAAAAGTATTTTCACGCTTATTCCATATTATTTTTTTATGGACCTTCCATAACATTGTTTCTTAAATAGAAAACCAGTGTATTTAGCTTTAAAACTAGACCTTATATAAATTTTAACTCACTTTGAGAAAAATGTTTAAGGCTAAAGTTTATATATTGTTATTTTGATCAACGCCGATAGAAGCACTCCCAACTTTATTGAACAGCTGAACATCAGTTCATAAGGGTTACAAAGTCCGTAAGTACTTAGAATAGTGGAAAACCTTAATGATCCTCCTCGCTCAGAATTACTGGTCATGCTTGATTGTGAAACCGTAAAAAAATAAAGAAAATCTTGAAATGCAATAGTTGAACTTACACTGTCACCGTGTACGATTCTGTCAAAGCTACCTGGGTTAATTTCTTGGTATCTCTACAGAATCCCTTCCTGTCTCTGGTTAGAATGTGGCCTGTGTCTAGGGAATCTTGTTAAGAAAAATACATTTTTTTGTTGAATGAGAAGATACTCAATATTGATCCGGTCATAAATTGGCAAAATAATCAAGGGTAGGCATAATTAAATTCGCCCTGTATGCAATATGAAAGATCCTACATTTTAATGCCAATAATCTATTTCGATAGAGGATGTCCTTTAATAGAAGCTAACTATTTCGAGATCTTGACAAAAAGGGTTCTTCTCTTGATCTATAAAATCACTAAGGATTCTCAAAAGTTTAACTGGGTATTTTTATCTATATTATCATATAGACCAGACTTCAAGACATTTGACCCTCCAAAAGGTATAAAAATTTAGTGAATATTCTTCCAAATACGCCGTGGTAAAATTTAAGACTTGAAGTCATTTGTCAACAAAGAATGGAGAAAATTGACAAGGATTACATTTGTAATGTTTGTATGCCTTAGCAGCATCTTTTATAGGGAATATTGAGGCTAATGAACACCCATCTTTAAGATTAAGGATGCTTTACTTATATCAAATATAGTTCTAAAAAACAAAACTGCGTTTGAACTTCATCAAGGTGAATTAGGGTTAATCTGATAGTGAGTGAAGTATCAAAAGAGACAGTACATATAAGTGTAAGTGTTATAGCTTATCAAAAAATCGAAAGCAAGTGTTGTCACCCTGATAATTTGAAGAATGTTTGGGAAAGGAACAGCTTAGCTGTAATGACGGTTAAACTAAAATATAAATGAAATAAACACACACTCCATTCCATATCTAGCAATATAGTATATGCAGGAATTATTCCGATGTCTATCCTCAATTCTAGTGTGAATCCAGCAAGAACTTAGACTTATAACTCTAAAATATATCCGTGTTGTTTTTTGTTTTTCACGCACTGGCGATTACTTTATACTTATCATTTAAATGTTTTCTCTTCAAGAATATAAAAATAATGACATTAGCTTCGGAGATTATAAATTCAGGTAGCAATTACAAAATTTTTTTTTTTTCCTAGTTATATTTTAATAAATATTGTGATTCATAATATTTAATGAACTTTTGTTAAAAAAAAAAGTGTAATATTTCTATATAGGTGATTTTTGTTCCCTCCACTAATTAATATGCTAGGATACAAATTAGATTGAAAAACACTTTAAAGCATGTTTCCTATTCCTAAACAAACACTAACATAATTATCGTTGCTCCATTTAAAACATATACCTATATGTACACTATTTATGTATGATCTAAGAGCATATTAAGTTTTGTCACTAGGTATTACGTGAATTCATTGTATAAATTAAAGATTAAAAAGGCATTATGTCATTAGTTGCCTCTTTCTTTGTGAATGTTTTTTTATAAAAAAAAAAATGTTTGTTTAAAAAAAAAAAGTGATTTATGGACAATTATATTGTTAAATTAAATTTTTTCTTAAAGGGTTACAACATCCTAAGAATTGACTTTAAATACAAAAATAAAACCTTTTATTTATATGATAAAGGAAGTTTTTTTTTCAATTGGTAAGGGATTGGGGGATAAGGGATACATAAATTATTGTTGGTCATTATTCAACAATAAAAAAATTATTGGCCTTTTTATTTCATTTTATATTTAATACATTCCCTATATAAAAAATTGTATAATCTTTTATTTTTTTTGATAACAAATAGAACTGTGTCTCATTTGGTGGAATTAATTTTTTTACTTATACATATATTTTTCGTAATAAAATAAACCCAAAATCATCATGGTAACCCTTACCATTTAATTTTTTTTGGGAGAAGAGCAGCTTCGACGTCATTATGTTACATTATATCAGCTAAAAATAGCTGTTAACGTCAGCTATGACAAAGGGTATAAATTAAGATACAATATTGACTTCGAATACGAGTTCCATAACATTCAAATATTTATGAATATATATGCTATTAAGAGAGCCACTTCAAATATACAATTTTTTTAGTGATTTATTTTTGGATAAATTGTTTTGACTTACGAACTCCAGTTGAAGTCGTATGTCAAGGTATTATTACTCTATATTATTTTATCTCTGGGTATAGAGATGTATTATAATTACAACGTCAGTGATAAAAAATAATTGGATATTTTAACCTTTTATTACACCATCTGAGACAGTCAGAGTGAAATATAATTTCTCTTTTTGGAATTGCCAAATATATATGTAAGAAAAACAAACAAACGTAACACCATATTGTTATGAAAATTGTGCTTATTTTGTGGATGTTAAAAACTGAAAATCAAAATAGTAACCCTGACAGTTTAAAGAATGTTTGAAGGAGAAAAGCTTAGCTGTCATGATGTTTCATTGAATCAACTGCAAGAAAGTTGTTACAAGGAGAGGGGCAGATAGGAATAAACCAAGAAATAGGCAAGAACTACTCCAACGTCGATCCTCAATTCTACTCTGATTCCAACAAAGACTTATAATGACAATTTTTGCAACAAATTCGGCGTTTATAAGTTCCCCAAACTGTTCAATCTGGTGTTATTTATAATTTTAGACAGTAGAAGAGGAAGTATACTTCCAAGAAATTAATTATTGATTACATCTTAGGAAAAGAAAATATAATTTTTAGTTTGCCAACTCCAAAAAAGAAACGGGCGAGCTATGAAATGCTAATAATTAACATCACTGGTTATTATATGTATACTAGTGGGAGTACCTGGCATTGTTGATTTTTTTGTTAAAATATAACACAAAGTTTCAATGTCTTTGTTACCAAAATTCAATCTATAGTAAGTTGTGAAAAATATTGTTTTTTTATATCTATGAACAATTTTGGACAAGTTTGAATCGAAACTTTGGGATTACTATCTTAGAAATACGTGACTACTTGATTTCAGAATAATTCAAAAATGACTCCTCAATAGGCAAATGGATAGAAAAACTTTATTTTATTAATATGGATATTCGTGTTGATATTTGGTCCATAGATTATATACTGATCTATGACCTTTATAATTTTACATAATTTAATCCAACTTTACAGATCGTTTTAGCTTTAAAATCTAGAAAATAAATTGTTAGAAAATAAATTTAAAAAAAATGAACATATTTTTTTATAGAGAAGAAGAATATTTGTTGATGTTTTAAACTTTTTGTAGAAAGGAAATTTGGTAAACGTTTTGCAATTTTGGTCAATTTATATTTTAATCCATTGGTTCAGATCAGTCAATAAAATTAGCTTAAGGTCGAATTAAAAAAATTATTTTGCTCTTGGAACGAGTCTCAATACTCATTAGTAATGGGACAATTCCAAAAAAAAAATACCGAAGCAAAGAGTGGATTGATATCAACATGAACTTCTGGTTCAAGAACTTTTGACCCCCTCAGACCCCAGATCTTAATCCACTGGATTACTCCATTATGTGGGGAATTGATAAAAAGACCTGCAAAGTAAACCATACGAAAATTGGTGCCCTGAAGATCTCCATTCACCAGCAGTGGAGGATCATGAAAAAAGAATGCGTTGCCAATGTGTACAAGGAGTTCTGAAGGCGGTTGGGGGCTGAAATTGTGGCTGATTGTGGCCATATTCATTACTAATGTACATTGCTATAGTAAAAAAATATTATTAAATAAAATTTTCTATGTGCAACATCATCCTTATCAATGATGAGTATTTTAATGACTACTTAGAGGCAGGTATCAGTACTTTTTCTACACCCAATATATGAACCCCTGCAAAAATCGACACCCCCGTGTTACCTTGACTAGTTTAAAAAGGAGACCCATGTAGCGTCCTAGGTTCAACGGCATGGACACGCATAAAGGACATACACAAACACAATCTCTCTTATAAATATATAGATAAGTATTTTGTATTAAAATCATGGGTTTTTTTTATCTTTACGGATTATTTGATAATTTTTTTTTTCATTATTTAAAAAAGTATTAAATAGTTAAAACCATTAATAAATAAAATAAATACGAGTAAGAATCGGAATCACAAATTAAACATGATTTTCCCAATGAACTTAGCGATGCCAGAAAAAAACAAAACGAATCTCCGATTCCGATTCATTGTTCCTTCACTACTCAATACAAATAGATATGTAGTATTCAATCGACAAATTGAAACTCTAACTTCATTTTAAGCTTCCTCGATCATCAAAGTAAAGCTGTATCACTCCTCTCAAAAGGAGGGAGGGAAGTTGATCATAATATATTCTATTTGTATAAAGAGGGTTTCTTTAAGTAAGTCAGCTCTTTGAAGTCTCTTTCTCTCTGTAGATGTTGAGACATATACACTATTATTTTTCTCCAACAACCCTTTTGGTCAATATATGTATAATGTACATATCTTATTCTTTAAATAAATAGAGTTAGGGGTAGTTTTTCAATGTATGTAATCACTGATATTACTTAAAGGATGAAGACGGGGAATGAAAATTTTTATAAAGAAGGGATTGATACAATTTTATTATATATTTATAGTGTTTTTGATGTTCTTTGTTATAAAGTGAGATTTGAATGCCGTTCTTTTATACACTTTGATTATTGTTATAATTTATGATGAGATTTTTGTAAAGAAAAAACACAGTTTGGTGATAAGAAGACTGTTGGTGTGATAGCTCTTTTCTATTTTTTGTTCATTCATTAATAAATTGTTGTGGTCTTGACATGGAGCTGTACAAAGTTATGATATTAGACGACGCTAGTTGTACTTACTTATTGTACCGATTTTTTTATTGAGTGGCACTGAATGATTAGTTGTTGTATATGTCTTATTATTGATAAAATAATGTTTTTTGGAATATATATTTTAAGTTTAACAAGACTATTTTAATGTTACATTTTCAGCATTTCTACAATTAATGATACAAAAGTTGCGTTTTTAATTATTACTAACATTATTTTACTTTTAACAATGGTTAAAAAAATTGATTTTTTTAATTAGACAAGACTTAGTAAATTTAAGTCCTTGATTCTAAATATGGCCTAAGTTTCTTGAACTATCACGCTATTTTTCTTTTTTTTTTTTAAATGATAAGATATTTGGTTTTTTTTGTCATTTGTAAGATTCAAATTTTTTTAGGCGCTTGTATTATATATTAGGTAGAGATAACATTTGACATAAGTATATTTCGAAAACTCATCTTTAAAGTTTCTAAAACCATTTTAATAATGTTCTTATCATTTTTGTATGATGTAGTCTTTGTTTGAGTAGGAACATTGGTGTTTAAATAAATCAAATATTTGGTTAGATATCTGAAAGTATAACACTAGTCATAGAGCTCTAGATATCTGGAAAATATATATGTAGTATTTTTCCTTTTCCTTTTCGAGTGATTTTTTCTTTTATGTGTACAATAATAAATTAGAGTAAAATAATATTTTGTCTTTTTAAAATGTCAAAATAGAAAATGAAGCATAGATTGTTGGTGTTCTTCACAGTTTTGTATATTACAAATTTTAATCTTAAGAACTATTTTTTTAGAAAAATTGGAAACAAAAAAACTTATTACATTGCACGAAACTTCGAGGGTTATTTATAAAAAATAAAGCAAATAGGATTGATCTTTATAAAATTTGTGTACTAAGCACTGTAAGAATATAAACTGTATAAAATAAGAGGGACTTATGTCTGAATTGGGAAAAATGATAATGGGCGGAAAATGACTCAAAAAACTTCCATTTATCTGGAATTCGATGGACTACTCAACAAAATTACAACATTTTCTGGCCTTCGATTGAAATGGTATTTACCTGATTGATGTTACCTTGAAAACCTGAAAGAGTGTTTATACTCCAATGTGTCGGGTTTTTGACCTACGTAACGCTTTTTTGAAAAATGTTTTTTCACTACATTTTCATGATTTTTTAATATTTTTACTATTAAAACATCTAAATGGCTGAAAAAAACATACAAAATAGTTTGTACGTACATGTATCCAGATTCAAAAAATAATTTTATTATTTTTGAATATGAGGAAATATTTTGTAAGAACAAGTAAAATTCGCTTTTCTTCGCTTATTATTGAAAGGTTCCAATGATTGAATTTAAACTTTCTGTGTAGGCTGTCTTCAATGTCGAGATAGAGAGAGAAAATATGATGTGTGTCTAAAATTATATACCATACCCCTTGTATTTCTCTAAATGATATTTTCTTTAAAAAAACTTTAATATTCATTTATTATTCATACATGAAAGAAAGAAAAAAACAACAACAATTTTTATCCATGGTTGAACACGAGTGATTTGATCAATCATTCATTCATGTTGACTCATCATCCATTGATAAGAACCCTCATCATACTTTTAAAAGATTGGCAGTCAAGTTGGTTATGTGAAATACACCCATTTATACATATAATAATACGTACCCTGTCAAGAGATTTTTTATTATTCTTGAGAGAGAATAATAGATGCCTCTTTTTATTTTTACTATGCTACAAAACCACGTAGAGAAGTATATAAATGAATAAAAAAAAAGGTCATACCTTCATGCTTTGAATATTTGAGTGGATAATGAGTTTGGCCACCGAGGTCTATGGGTTTTTTATACACATTATATATATACAAGTATAGATTTACCTCATGATGTGATTTTTCTTTTTTGGATTTATTTATCTAATTAGGGAAATGTGTTTTGGGTTTCCCCCTCCCCCTAATGGAGTACATTGAAGGGGTTTTAAAGAAGAAAAGGGGTGTGTATTGTGGGGGGGGGATAGATCCGTATAAAAAAAAGTATTTAGTGACAAATAAATCATTCTTTATATATCTATGGGTAGAATAAAACCATTATCCCGGCACTAACTATATTTTCTGACACAAAAACGCGTCTATATATGCCAATACTGTCTTAGCCTAAAATATTAACATAATGCCTTTTGTGAAAAAGTAAAATTTTAACAACTGTAACTCTGAAACTACTGCGGTTGCACCATTTTGAAGAACCATGTGATGTGGGCTTGACAACACTTCTAGAAAAATGTAATGAACCAATGACATAAGTGATATATGCCATTAAGACGTGTAATGTATCGTTATGTATACCCTTTTATATTACATCAAGTTTAGATTAAGCGTTATGTCTATAAAAGCCGGAGTTTGAAATCCGGCAAAAGTTTACAGCTCAATATATTGGCAAACCTGATATCAATGTTTTTAAAAGTGTGCTTATCAGATTCTGCTGACAAAAGTATATATGAATAAATATAGAATCCTTGAAATTTCCTCCTAATACGAACGCCGTGCGGCAATTATTGTGTGAATCCGTGTCGAGCGCACGTCCAACCACTACTCAACGTTATGTTATTCAAAAAATTGGAGATAACCTATTTTTTACCTCACCTCTTTAACACTAGGAAATAAATATAAATAGACTCAGTTTTAAAAGTTTGGCATTCTGTAGCTACTTTTATGTTAGCTTTGAGTATGGTAATCTTTCTTGAACTCCTAACAGGAAAAATAATACCCGTGTTTGATACCCTCATAACCATCGAAGCTGAGGCAAGATGTAAGGGGCTTATAATATATTTTCATATTTTATATTACTTAATGAAAAAGGTTTTTTATCCCCTCCAATAACGTCGTTCCAGTATTTTTTTATTATTGAAAGTCTTAATTTGGACAATTTTTTTTTTCACGACTTAAAATCTCCCCAATTTTTTTTTTTTTTTGGGTGGCGATATGAAAATTATATATATATATTTTCAAACACATAGAATAACGTACCACTGTATTCAGATAACCACTAGGGTTGTGTTTTATTCGACAATATTATCTTGGTCGATTTTTTTTTGCCATGTGTATGGTTTTTTTTCTCTATATGTTAAAACTTGTAATAACTAATGCTGTACTTATTAAGGATAACGGACTAACTAACTATAGATATGATTTCATTTCTTGGTACTTTACCAATTGTTTCAATCCTTACAAAATTTTATTAGTTTAAATATCTGTTTTTTGGTGCTTTCAGTTATGATTTTTTGTGCTTCAACATAGAATCAATCTTGAACACGAATTAAAAAAAAGAGAAAATCCCAATTTATTTTACTTCATATAATATAAGTCAGTTCAGTATTTCATAGACATATTTGAGTCAATTATAAGCTTTATATTCAAATTTGTCGGGTAAGCGTAGATATTTAAAGATTTTTACTATATTTATAAGCCTTTGTTTGATTTAAGCGACTTATATCAGCCTCGATATAGCCTTTCAAATATACTCTCTAAATTTTTCATCAATTTATTGTTAGGATCATTTTTGGGTACTTAAGAAACAATTTGAAAGCCTTCCAAAAGCCTTAGAAGAATAATTTGTTGCTAGAAATTGACGATAATTTGTCAAAGAATACCAATAGAAATAAAATCTTATTTTGCAATTAAAAATTCTAGCTTTCTGTTAAGAACAATAAAAAAAAACCTATGATCAAGTTTGAGGCCTCTCTGGTAAAATTTGAAATTAGAGTTGTTGAACAAAAAGGACGGATAATTATCTTATATTATATTTAATAAAAAAAGAAATGATTAAAAATATGGTACAATATATTTTTTGATTTTTAACAAAATACCCAAAATATAAAATTTTTAATTTTTAAAGTGTACAATAGGGTTATAAATTACAAACTAAAAAACCTGTTTTTTTAAAATAAAATTGTTTTACCCCTACAAAAATAACCAGAGACACCTTACTCATTGGCAAAGTCCTTTTTTTTATTGTCCTCAGTAGAATGGCCTTTTCGAGAAGAAAAAAAATGTTAGCTTGAAAAAAGAAAAGATAGAACTATATGAAATAGGATCTTAACGCGTGCCACATTTAATATAAATAATCCGTTTATCTTGAAAATATATTTTATTGAAACAAAATTATATGTTTTTATTTTTTAGGTAAGGATTGAAACACTGTTGATTTTACTCATTGTTATGGAAATAAATATACATGAAACTATGACAAAAGGGGTAAGTGATAGATGACACACGTTTAACGAAATGGGACTTGGAGCTAACAAATATCAAGTTTCCTCTTGTAAGAAGCAATATATGTTTGTATGTACATATATATAAGTAAACATAAATCATTGAGTATTTGGGTCAAATTATTATTATTATTTTCAAATACATATATATGTATAAAAAAAGGAGAAATAATATTATTAAAAATTTGTGAAGAATATTTTTCATGATTTATAAATAATATAAAGTTGCTTTCACTTCATCATTTAGGAATTTATGACTTAAATATTTGATTCCGCCTCTTTATTTATCCCCCCCCCTCGAAACCCATGCTTCAAAATCATACATCCCCTCCCTCCATTTAAATATACTTCATCTTGTTTCGATGAAACATTACAATATCAAAAGGAAACGGGTATAAATTGAATCTTTAAATATTAGGTTAAGTAAAAAGTTCTGAGCGTTTTTCGCTAGAAATCTTTCTTGAGCTATATCTCACAATTTATACATTGTATCAAATAAGCTTAAAGTATGCTTAAACATTAGGTGTACACTTATAAAAAAGTAAATTTACAGTTTTGTATTCTGTGAATCAAATTGTGTGTTACAGCGTTCCAAAATGGAAGTAAAAATAGAAAAAAATCGATATATTCTTCAGTATCAGTATCTTCAGTACAACCAAGGTGAAAAGGCGAACTGACAGTCCACAAAATTGTGCTGCTTATTATCCAAAAAGTATCGAATGCAACAGAAAAACGGTGGCTTCAACGATTGTGTTCTAGTAATATGGACGTCTAAAACTTCAATAAAATAATGTAAATAGTCATGTTGGACCAGAATATGAGTATTGACTCCATTGCTGAGGAACTAAAAATTAAGTGGAAATCCGTTTGGCACCATCTAAATGGGATAATCCGAACTTTGCTTTATTTTATTGTCAAAATAAAGCGAAAAAACTCACAAAACTTTTTACTTCAAATATTATATTGAAATGATATATTAGAAACATATAGTAACTATGTCCTAAGTCTATAGGAGTTGTCCTATAGAATTATCTATGACTAAGCATAGTTATCAGACAGTGACATAATTATCCAACTTTTTAGACTATTTTATAAATATAACAGATGGGCTGAAAAGTCCCGGACTTCATGCATAAAAAAGTTCCTGTCCCATCATTAAACAAGTTACTAACAATAAGAAAACGAAAATATATTCATACTCATGGACAAAGTCTAATGCCAATCTGATAAAACATCATGACAGTTAAGCTGCTTTTTTACTAAACATTTTTGAAATTGTTACATTAACATATTCATTATTCAGTTTATTTATTTTTATACAACGTTTTAGATTTACAACACGGCTTATAAATGATACTTGTTTATATTGGAGTCCCATTAAAAAATTTCTGACTTTTAGGGCACAGATGAGACCTACTCTCTTTATTTTTGCACATACATATGTACATAATAGTGTTAGGTGTCAGTCTGAAAATCCTAGACCGGTTTGAGACCAATATGATTTTTAGTAGACCAAACTAATTGAGTTGGTGAGGAAGAATCTAAAAAAAAATCTTTTTCGATCGGTCTGGATTGTTATCATTTAAGAATCCGTTCTCGACCACGAATTTACATTTTTTTTATCATGCAAATTTCTTCACAAAAGAAACAGTAAAAAGACCAAAAATCAATTAGTACTTAGTTAATTCTTACATACTATGGAATTATTGTTTTAATAACTATTTATAAATGTTTGCAGCTTCACAATAGCCTAATATAATACAACCAATTATGGGCCAGAACACTGACTAGAGAAAAAGAAGTAGAAGCATTAACAGCCAACAACAAAATACACTCTATATTTTTTGTGCTAGTGAGGTAACGCTGAGAGATCGAATATTTAAATTAATTGTTGATGACATAAGGTTTATTTCAAAATTTTGAACATTGACCTACAATTACGTCATATGAAGTTAAATATTTAGCATAAATCATATTTTACATTTGATAAATTAGGATAGGAAAGAAAAGAAGAGATTAAAACCGAAAATATCAGTCCACGATTTGAAAATGATTAAATTTGGGTCTACGGTCTGAGACTGCGATTTAGACTGAACACAAATATATAAAATATACCCTATCTCCAGATAAAAATCTCTTTATTTTTACCCATTTATTGTTCATACATATTTGCAAACAGATGTGCGGTTACTTACACACACAGTGGGACTATAAAACAACAACTTCTTTTCTTTGATTCCTTTATATTACATAAAGATTTTGTAAATTTGTACGTTCGTATACAAGGTAATATGTATATACACCCTAAATGTGATGGAATAACATGAGTTATGTTATTAGTATTTCTGTTCTAAAGGGTTTTGTTATTAGGGTATTTAATGTTCAAGGAAAACGCACATCTGGGATGTTAATGATGAGTGATACACTTTTTTTTTTCTTTTTTTTTTTTGCATGTTATATACATATATATGCTTAAAAATAAATCTAATTAGCAAATTAATATCAGGGCATTCCAATGACACACGATAGTATGTTTATGTACAATCATGGAGTTGTAAATCGTAAGATTTTCGGTATGCTAAAAAAAAGGGAAAGAATGTCTTTCAATTTAAAAAACGTTTTAGAGACGAGCAACTTAGCAATTTATGACGTTTTATTAAATCACAGTGGTGAGCAACTGCGAGATAAAGTATATAAACAGAAGTCCTACTATTTAAACAGCCAAGGGATAGGGAGGAAATACTAAGTTTTAGATTTTCAATTATACCTTGAGTCCAACAAGGACTTGACCTTATAAACATAGTTGTTAATAATATGACCTACCCGTATGTTTCGAAAAATAAATGAAAAATTAACATTGTCACTCATGCAATTTAAATAATGTCTGATTGGAGAGCAGCATAGCTGTAATGACTTTTTATTATTTTACATGGAAGCATCCATGAGAGGAAGGAAATAATCACAAGATCACTTTGTATATAACAATACTATAGGAAGGAGTTAAAAAAACAGGGACTTGTGGTAGTCTTATAACTCCCAAAGAAAATCTATGTGTTACCTTCGTTATTCATGACCATACATACTCGTGGTTACAAATTATACTTAGATGTTCTCTCCTCAAGAGTGAAGGAATAATGTTAACCGGTTTAAGCGGAAAAAAAACTTATCAAGTTGCCTATAACAATTTAACTCACAAGCTATAAAATGCTTAGTATTTACAACCACCCACAATATTCATATTCTCCAGAGTATCAATTTTACTCCAAAAGTACGCAAAAAAAATTACCACGAAAATTTAGAGAAAAGGTTTAATTAATATTCCATTGTCTAAAAAAAAATTATTTATTAAAATCAAATTTATAGTGCTAATTAAATTCTCAATTTTGGTGATAAATATTTAGGCAAATCTACAGAATTGCATTGCTTATAAATAGGAAGGATCATTTTTATAGACCAAAAGTTAACAAAAGGAGGTGGTATGCCACAATCGTTCTAGTATTAAAGCACTAATAATAGTTGATTTAATTTCTACATACCTACATAATATATCTAATAACTTTTAGACCTGATTTTATCTTCAAAAAGTACACAAAAAAACAACAACATTATTTCACAAGTAAAAAGCTTGATTTTAAAGCTTTTACTCAATCAAATTTCCTTTCTTCTTTTCTAAAGATTCTCTTCTTATATTATATTTATATTCGATAGCGTGTATAATATAGAAATTGATACTCTAATGTAGGAAAGTCAATCATCTTACAACATAATATATTATAACATGTACGTGTGTGCTTTTTGAGTAAAAAAATAATTTATATAAATATATACTCTGATTATATAACTCGTGTAGGTATGTATGTATTAGTGTTGAGCTTTAGTCTGAAAATCCTTGATTTTTAGTAGATCAAGATTTAATGAAGTTCGGTAATGGCTGTTTTCATAGAAAAAATTTGTTGTACCGAGTGGTTCATTAAAGCTGAACACTTTGAATTTTAATCTTCAACAAAATTAATCCTAGAAATATACAAGTAATTGTTTATGTTTTAGTATATAGAAATACGAATTAATTTCAATCATTCAACCTTAAAAAAATCGGTCTACACAACGTTGTTACCTTTTCTGTATTATGCAATCTGCAACACGTAAATAACGGAAAATAAGGCCTTGAAATTAGTTGATATTTTTGGATAATTCTTGTTAATTATGGAATTATTATTCAAGAGTTGTAAATAAATGTTCACAACTGAACAAAAACAGACTCTATTTTAACCAATCTTCTAACATTTGGCTTAATAAACCATCGATATTTTTATGAAAATCTCTAAAGACTGGTTATAAGGAGAGACAGTCAACAGTACCTGTCTTAAAACTAGACTGAACTGAAGAAATACAGAACAACACAACACTAGTCGTAGCTATCCTTCTTTGTACACAAGGTGTGTTAAATATATTTGAGTATTACTTTACTAAAAAGTGTATTAAGAAAAGAAAAATTAATAGAAAGAGCTTTTAAAAAAAATATATGTTTTCATGAGGAAGGGAGTAATTTACGTCATATTAAATGAAATTAATTTTTTTAACTTTTATATGAAGTACTTCCCTTTTTTTTTTTGTTTATAATGAGTTGGACATAACGCCTGCGAGATTTGTTTCATATAAAGAAGTGCTCCCTGTATATTGTAAATATTTATATGATTTAAATCAGGTAGCACTTTGTAAAATGCACCCTGTACATATATATGTTCGATGCTATATGCTCACTCAACAATATTTCATTAATATATTTATATTGTTATTTCTAAGATCTAAATATCTTTATCATATACATCATACTTATTGTACCCAGTGACTCGTTTTTATATATTCATACAGACAGGAAGACAAATTTTGCTGTATAAATATATTCAAATTATGTCAAAGAAATGCGCACAAGATACAATACAACCTTTTGGAAATAAACGTTGTTGCCTTATTTTTATTATTTTAATTAAAGACAAGCTGCTGTTTTGGAAGTAAGGTGCACACTTATGTATGTATAAATACAGAGCCGAGTAATGGAATGGTTGGGGTTGAAACAAAAATAAATAAAAACAAGAGAAAACAAAAATAGATTAAAGATAGTGCGTGGAAAAAAAGAGCATTTATTTTGGTAGGGAAGACCTGGAACACTTGTAACAAATACTCCAAGTTGCTTTGACTCAGAGTCATCAAAGTAAAATAAACCTACATATCTTTACAATTATTTCGATGTATTAATGGTTATTTCAGTCAACAGTTTCCCTAAAAACTTTGATTGAATACTGTTGAATCAATTGTTGAAACAGTTTCTAAAGTCAAGGATGGTTACAACATTAAAAACTATCATATCCGAGTTATAGATTACAAAATTTAGACATCATAATAGTTTTAAATGAATAATTAACTTGGCCATTAATGATGTAAAATGAATATATTTCATTTTATTATAGTAGCTTTTCGAGGAAAATATTTTATCCGCTAAAAAAGCTTTTATCTGATATTTCAAAGACAAGTTGACAAAAATGATCAATGTTTGCAAAAATCTGCATTTTACAATAGAATTGTACAGTGGAGGACTTTTACTTTTTTGATGTTTGAGAAAGAAAAAAAATGTGTTGGAACTGTATCTGGTCTTCCCTACAAATAATTTCCCTTTGACTATCAATGCTACTACTACTACTCTGGAATCATTATTACGGGAGTTTTTTTATTTATTTTATTTCTCTTCTAGTTATTTCTGGTTCCATACTTCCTCGGAAGTGAACTTTTCAACTTTGGAATAGGATGTATTAGTGTTGGTGTCAATTTGTGATAACTTTTAGTAGACCAAACTCATTTCGTTCTGTAAAAAAGTTTGGTCTGGACTTGTATGAAAGAAAAGATCGATCTACATAGATTGACAAAAAAAAACAAAAAAAAAATCTCTTGACCAGAGATTTACAACTTGTGGCCTCTGGGATTCATAGTGTACCGCCTAATTTTTAGGTACGGTCCACAGCTTATTATTACTTTAAGTAGATTTTTGTAGCAAGATTGTCACAATGTCATCAAAACGCGTAGAACGCACACAATACTCTGCAGCGTATAAAAATTGAAAAAAATACTTGAAGTCATTTTGTATTTTCCAACACTCTAACAGGATTGCTAGATTGGCTTTTTTTAAAATCAGTTCAGCATTGAAAAATTATATTTGCCCTAAAGTTGAAATAAAATTGTAATTTATAGCTTTTTTTTATATCGCCCTCATGAAATTTAATTTAATTGCTTCAGCAGCTCATTAAAATATTTCAAGGGCCCATTTTGATGATAATATTAAATGATGGGATACCCCTAGTCTAGACAACGTTGCTACCTTTATTGTACTATGACACCTTTCATACAAAAAGGAACAGAAAAAGGGGCAAAGTCAGTTGGTAATAACCAGAATTATTTGCCAATTCTTCCCAAATATGGAATTATTATGCAATAATTGTTGAAAATTGTTCACAAACCTTAATAATATATAATTCTAAAACAACCAATCAACGTTGTTAGCATTAGTCGCGGCGTGAAAATACTAGACTCATCTGAGAGCGTTTTGATCTTTGCCAAATCAAACTAATGTTGTCCTTTAATGATTAGGAGTCTAGATCTGTCTTAAAGAAAAAAATCGGTCTAGATAGGTAAAAAAAAAGAAACGAAAAAAAGTCAGGACTACGTCGTTTCCATTCATTGGACCACGCAACGAAAGAAGCAGAAAAATAAATAAAAAGGCCCAAAATCATTTGGTATTTATACACAATACTTGGACAATTCTTCCCAAATACGGAATTTTATTCAATTATAGTTGAGAAGTGATCACTACAAAAAAAAAGCAAATTCTTATTCTACAAATCTTCATACTGATTAAGGGGAGGGGGACGAAAAAGTCCATCTCCATTAATAAACCACTTTCTTTCGTTCTCAATCTATGGACCTACTTTCTCCCCTATACTAATTTATTAATTACACAAATTTAACTTTTTATAACATTTATGTCCTGCCGATATTACCAGGACATAATCAACCATTCATTTATAAAATCGGTCTAGACCAATTTTTTGTAAGCAAGGTTCAGACCAAATTTTTCTTTCGCCTCTTGGTAACTTGATTGTGTTACGGAACCTTTATTCTAAAAGTTAAAAAAAAAAGGCAATTTTTTTTTGGTACTTAGCGAATTTTTTTAATTATTGAGTTATTATTGAGAATTGTTCACAGCTTATCCAGAGATCATTCTAAGACAACTAATCAACGTTCAAAATACTGACTAGAAGAATTGTAGTAGAAATATTGACAGTCGACAACAAAATACACCGTATATACTTGTGTTAGTGAACATACTGATTTTATTGATGAATTGTGGATGAAGTCATATGTATTTCTAAATTCTGGAGATCGACATACAATAACTACATACAAAATTAAATATGGTGCATAAATCAGCATTATAGAAAAAGTCACTTAAGACCAAAAAAAGTTTGGTTTGGACCGAGTCTCAGCTCTAATATGTACATATGTTGTTAAAGGGGAGTAAGAGAAACAGGAATTTATCCTCGAAATAAATGATAATCTTTTTCATTTACACTCGTGGATATATATACTTTTTTCATTATCAAGATAAATGAAGTGAAATACTGTGTCTTCGCCGAATATTACATATATACTAATCTAACCAACTTAAACCATACGGATCATTAGATGGGAGAACGAAAGGGTTCAATTATATATAATTCTTTTTGAAAAATGAATCTTTTTATTCAGTGAGAATGATGATTACATACATTTGATGCACTTTCTTTCTATGAGTGGATCTGCTAGAAGTGACACGTCAACACAAAAGCAAGCAAGACAGATTTAAAAAAAAAATGAGTTGGGATTACTTTTGAACGCATTTAAAATTTTTTGTCTATTTAAATTATTCTTATTAATCCTATGGAGGCCCACAATTTCTACTTTACGAAGCAAAAATTCATTGTTACATTAATACAATAATAATAAATTGATATATTTTGTTTGAAGACCCATATCATGGGTTAAAAAAAAGTTTTAATTATTAAATGAAAGTTTTACAATATAGTTAATATTTTTGATTATCACAAATCATCCCGGAAATATTAATAGAATCGCTATAATTGACCAAAAATATGTTTTTGGAATATTGAGCTATTTTAATATGCATGTGGGTCCTTAAAACAATAGCAATGATTTATCTCATACTTGAATATGGATTATATTTGTATTCTTCAACGAATTTTATTCCATTTCAAATTTAGCCTTCAGGTGTTGTAGAAATTACACTTTAAGTACCGAAAATTCATAGTAAAAGAATAAAAAAATATTTATTTTTTGTGAAACATCATATCGGGACCAATATTAGACTTTATAATCAAATTAAGGTTCTAAGTTATATCTAAAAATTTGAATACACACTCTCTAGTTGACTCAAATATGTTTGTTTATATGAAGTTAAAAGTAAAAAGGGATTTTTTTTCTTGATGTTTGGTCAATATTATTTTATGTTGACATAGCATATACGATCAAAAAAATAATAGGGAGTTTCTTCTTTTCTTGCATTTTTGTTTAAAGTTTTTTTTTTTTTTTTTAAAAACAGATCATATATAATATGAATTGAAATAAACTATTTACAATTTCTTGGCGTTTTGAAAGGCTTTTGATCTATGTACATTAAGTGACACTAAATCAATTTGCTTACCATTAACTCTCTAAAAATAATAAGTGATCCTTTTTATAAGAACCCTCTCTTTTTATCTGATATAAGTATATATTAACGTTTGCAAAGATCAATAACATGCTATCATCAAATATAGTAATGAGGGGAAAAAAGATTACAAACAAACCCTGATTGTTCCAAGAGATAAGAAAACTAGAAGTCACGAATGTGGATATATTTAATATATCTACCAATGTTGTATATGTATAAACATATTGTATGAATTATATACTAAAAAAGGTATATACAAATAATTGTATTTGAACGTATGAAATTCAAACCCTTTGTTATGAAATCAGCTACTCAATATGTGAACATATTTCTTTATATACAAAATGCACGATCAAAAATAGGGGGTTGTAAGAAGTACATTTACACTTCTATTTTAAGTAATACGAAGTTGAGTTATGAAAGTGAAATAAAGTCTGGTTTGTGAAGTTTGGTTTGATGGAAGAAAATTGTTTCAAAAATGGATCAGCAAAAAGACAAACGAATAAAAGTTGATGCTCTTCTTGACGATCATATTCTTCATAAGAAAATTCAATTACTCATTGGATTCGGATTGGGAAGGACAGAAAGTGCCAGTGGAAGAAGATGTTTTGTACCAACTTAAGATTTTAAGAAAAATTGATTGACCGGGATCAGCGCCAACTCCAAATTCCAAACAGACAGCACTCCTCTCATATGAACATTTCATATGATACAATTTAAAGGGACATGCTTGAATATTTAATAATCGTTTGGTTCAAATGCTGTATGTAATGATAATCAAATGTATTTTTTAGTATGCTCTTTTTTATTTTTTTTGGCAACCTTAAGAGTGAACTTTCTTTTTCTGAAGCTGCTTTCATTATCATTTAATTTCTAAGGAGTGAACTTCAATTTTTACTATTGATATATATACGTAACCAGTTGAACATTGCCATGTGCTCATGTAATACAGAATAGTAGCTCTGAGGATTTGTTCCAAAGTTATAATTGTATTAAGTCCTTGTTGGACTCAGACTAGAAGTGAGTATCGATGTCTGAGTAATTATTGCCAATGTCCTTGTTAATTTCCTTCTTCCTCTCATTCCTGGTCATAGTTGCTTGTATCTGATCTAAGGAAATTTTATGACAACTATGCTCCCCTCCTGTAAAACATTCTTCAATTTGCAGGGTTATCATGTTGATTTTGGTTTCTTTTTTTTTAACATGCCCAAAATACTTACGATTTTCGTCACAATGAGACAAGTTGGAGTACCCGATATTAGTTAATATATGCTTACGAACAAAAAAACTTTGCTCCAAAAATATAGATTTCCTTTATTAATAACTCCACAAGAAATCTTCAGTATTACTTTCCGTCGTTATATACAAAACACACTCTTGATAACTTTATATTTAGATGTTCTCTCCTTAAGAATGTAATAATACAGATAGCATCTTGAGAAAGTAAAGAAGATTGTTTAATTCGACGACAATAAAAAAACACCCAACATACCCAAAAAGCTACCGATTAGCATCACTGATGATGATACTTAACGGAAGAAGATATATATTTATTGTTAGACCCTCTCCTGAGATATTATACTTGCGTTTGTCATTCTACAATATAATCATTATTCTCTTTGTGTAATTAAAATATGTACTTTGACATAATACACCCTGAAAACAAATTATGGAAAGCGAGAAGATGGGGAGAAGGGGGTTAATAGGATAATCATTATCGTCATTAGGAACATTCATTATTGTATAACATATATATGCACTTATATTAACCCAAGAGTAGAGAAAGGAAAGCCATTCATCAATGGAATCTTATTTCCACACACATATCTTATTTATTTATAGTTTATTCGATATCCATTTTCCTTAATTTCTTTAAAGGTTCATTTATATAGGCCCCTTTTTTTATTTCAAATTGGCTGTGTCCTTGAGATACAACAGAATGTAGAATGTTTCTGTAGAATACATAAGCGTTTTTTAATTAGAATTATAAAAAAACTAGTGGCAGTACTCGTCATTACCCAGAGTAATTAGGTGTTGGCTAAAAGGCAAATTTTTCTTTAATAATATAGACGATAACTCCCCAAGGAATCCTATCGGTTACTCTCTGTTTTTCATGTGCAAACTTATACCTAACTACTTAATACTTATATCCATCCATATGACGTATTCTGTCTTCAAAAATGAAAGAATAAAGAGGTTGATGAATAAATTTAATATGATGGGATCAGTACTTAAGTCTTTCAAGCCCTCACTTACAAAAACAAAAACAAAAAAAACAGTGTTCCCTATCACAAAACACATGTGAAATTTAAAACAGTGCTGTATATTCGATGCTACATGCACACCCTGCAATGTTGATTAATATGATTACATCATTACTTTTTATATAAAAAATATGTTTATTATATTTATCAGGGATCACAATTTACAAATCACGTTCGATGCTGTATGTGCACGCCTGCAAAAGTTCATTTATACGATACTTTGTTATTTCTTAGATCAAAATAGGCTTATGATATACATCAGGGGCCCTAAATACATTCAACCCCATGACTTTTTTTCATACAGACATAAATACAAACTTTGCTTATTAAAATGGATATCAAAGTACTGAGATGTGCTAGTACTGTGTTATGTTCCAAAAGTAAAACTTTTGTTTCAGAGCGAGTTCTAATTGTCTTTACAGTTTGAAAAAAAAACCAAAAAAAACTGGTTCATTACGTTTCTTTTATAAGTCTCACAAGTTGATTAATTAAATCAACAATTTTACTGTGCTGAAATATTTATTAAATAAATTAATGGAAAATTTATATATGATATTAATTATGAAAAAAAGTTTTTAGATGGCAAAAATTGTTTACGAAATTTGCCTGCATATTCAGAATATAAGAAAATTACCTACAGGAAGTTGAAGAACATATTGTTATGTATTTCACTGAGTGAATTTAGCCGGCAAATAGATTGATAGCAAAATATGGCAAAGAAAAGTTATTCTAAAACTTTTTACATTGAATAGTCCCTGATAAAATATCAAAATTTCACATATAGTCCAATTATATAAAATTGGACAATTTTTGTCAAATTGCACTGGAAAAAAAAAATTACTTACTTTTTCTTTTGTCTTAGAATAATATTTTTACGACATTGTTTTAGAAGACGATATTTCTTAGAAAACAGTTATGCAACTAATGTCGTCATTTCGAAACAATATATTTTTTACTTTGACAAAATTTTGTCATTGAGTTTATATTTATCTTAATACGCATCCATGTATTATATTGAGGAATGGACCATGCCTCAGTTTGAGAACCACTCTCCCAGCAAAAAAAGACCATTGACGGATTAAAAAAAACACGCTTTATCATGCTTATCATATTTTTAATTTATACCATTAAATTCTATTATATGTGTAGGAGTAACTTACACTCTAAGCGCCATAATAACTATACTGAATCTATTGTTTCACCCCGCCCCCCCCCTGAATTTAATTATTCATACTAAATTATGTCATAATTTTTTTGAAACCATTATTTAAATAGTATTACAAGTCGATAGAATGAGAGGAGAGAAGCAAGTAAAAATATTAACACGTTGTACATATTAATTCGAAATTTCATATTACAATCCTTCTCACACTTTGATGCAAGACGCCATTGACGCTTTTAGTGGCACGTAAAAACATGACAGCTATGATGATGATTTTTGTAATGGGAGATATACTCCACAAATTACTTAAAGATTCTTGATCAAAACCATCCGTCTTATACAAGATTCTAATTGGAGATAGTTTTTACTATTATAACGCACTATTTTGTCCCAAAACAAATTGCTCCAGAATTCAAAAAACGATTAAATTTCGGTGCACGTTCTGATATCGTTTTCTGGACCAAATTATGTATGCATAACTGTCTTGGAACAAATATCAACACTAGTATATAGGACTAGTAAAGAGTTGAAGGACCTTGCCCACAGATGTAGATATATTTATCTGTTTTTCTTTTTTTCAAACGTTGATCTATGGACTCCCCCTTAAAGTTTAACGATGACATGAAAACCATTCTTTTATAGGAAGAAAGGAATTTGGGTTATGAGAGGGGAGGGGGGTTCGAAGGGAGTAAACAAACAACACCTACATACATATATATAGAGAGAGATGCATTATAAATCAACCCCTAACTTTATAGATGTTTGCTAGGGAGGAGAGAAGGAAACAATGCTAACGGAAATTCAATTTAAAATCCATAATATATCCATACATAGAAGGAAGAAAAAAAATAATACTTAGCATTACATGTTGAAACTTACTCTTCGTATTGTTTTTATTACTCAAACACAATATTCAGTGGGGGGGGGGGAAATATGATTTTTATTGTATTCACTGAAAGGATTTCAAAGTTATATACATTTTGTTGTTCTTACTTGAAGTTGAACCCTTCTTTCTTTCATTTCTGAGAGCTTCTGTGGTATGAATGTATGTATTTCAGTTAGAAAAAAAAACTTTAATATCCTTAAAAGAGTAAAAAATTATACGTTTCAGAAGGAAACTTATCTTCCGGATTGAAGTTCATTAATTAAATTATTTTTTTCCTTCCTGCATTTACTTCATAATTCTGTGTAAAAATTAAATAAAAAAACATACACAAAACAGGCAAAAATTATGTTATAGCCACAATAAGTAATTTCAGCATTTTATGTACTGGGGGTGACCCCTATTTGAGGTTCTTTGTTAACATGAAAAATCTGTATTATCATATTTTTATATAGCTATATATTTGACTATTTAAATATTATAAATACTTTATTTTTCATAAAAGTACGACAAGTGGTCGACAAATGGTCTTTGAACTTTTAAAAAAGAACTGAGAAGTTGTAACTTCTCAGTGCTTTTAGCTCATTTGTTGCGGGTGCACTTGAGTCTTTACTTGCGGGTTTTTAGTATCATATTGTTAGGAATAAACAAATAATCGGAAGAATAAAAAAGAAAGAAAATTTAAACTAAATTCCTACTATTTCACTCACAGCTATGAGTGGTGATGAAAATCCTGTATCCAATGGCCCTGTTAAAAAAACATTCAGTCAACACGGTAACCCTGATAATTTGAAGAATGTTTTGGAGGAGAAAAAGATTAATGCTTATGACCTTTCGTTAGATCAACTACAATCAGCTGTGACAAAGGAGAAGGAAATAAAATAAGCACATTAGCAAAAATTACTCCGATGTCAATCCTCAATTCTACTCTGAGTCAAACAACGGCTAACAATTATAACTCATCAACAAATCCTCAGGGTTGCACTCCGTCTTTTATGGGCACACACTAATGAAAGAATTTTCACAACTCAGGTATACAACAAATATTGGCAACTACTAAGGAAAAGAAAATTCATTCTTCAGCATACAAATTCCATAAAAATTCACAGGATTTACATCACTGACTATGAGTTCTATTCAAAATATTAATTTCTTTATTTAAAAAAAACCTTTTCAATTACTAATAAGATATTGATTAACTCCCAATATCATATCAAAGTTAACAGCTCACGAAAATTGATGTGGAAAATCTAAACCAATATAAAACCGTAATAATTTATGTTTACAAACTAATTTAATGTCTTAAAGTAGTTGGTCTAGATTGGTAAATTATAAAGTTCAAATGTCCACAGTTATATTAGTCAGGATTATATAATTGCTATTTAATTTTAATCCATCAAAATGAAACATTAGCATCTATTACTACTTGGGCATAAGAGTGATAAATGGTGTAATCAATTCATGCATTTTAAGACTAAGAAATTTTCAACTTGTACAACTAGCTTTAACTTGTACATATGAATATATATATATATATATGAAGTACAATCCTTTTCTTTTTTCAAGATTGTGTTGATGTTGACACACTTCATATTCTGTTCATGTTCAGCAAAACATTTTTTTAGTTATTTCCGGACACCCGGTATATAACATAAGAGTAAACAATTAAGAACTGGACTAACTCCCTCACTCAGCGTGAGGTAGCTCATTAAGTCTTATTAATATTTGAAAGGCTTCATTAGATATCTCTATGTATAAAAATGTTCAATCTTGATCATCAGAGGCACAAATATGTATTATACAAAATACGAGACTACATGTTATGTGTATATACACTAAACCCTTATCCATTTGATTACTATTCTGTATAGTAAAAAAATAAACACTTTTAAATACCTTTCAGACAGACATTGTATATTCATATTAGTGATGTTACAGATTGCAGATCCAAACCAGATAGAAAATTGTAAAGCTTACTGTTCCAAATATTAAAATTCATATTAATATGCAGTAACGTAGGTGACATCGTTACCTCTAATGTATCTCGCAATCTTTGATAGGAAAAGAAACCAAAAAAAAGGCTCCAAATCCATTAGTAGTTAACCAATTCACAACATAAAAGATGCTAGTTCAATTTCAACCAATCAACGTTCAGAACATTAACTTGGAGAAAAAGAAGCAGAAACATCAACATGTGACAACTAAATATACCTTATATTTTTATGCTAGCGTAGTAACGCCGTGAGCTCAATGGACAGCTCCCTTGCGAGAAATTATACTCTTGAACTTATATGTGTAGGTTCGAAACACGGTCGCTTTTAGAGAAGGATATATACTTTATGTATATTGACTTAAAAAACAATTCCTACATCTGATGGAATAATTATAATAATATACTTACATTTATTTGGTGCAACAACATCTGACCAATTAAAGGGACATTACAAACTAAACCGGTTTGTGAACAGTGAATTTGTACTAAACAGGCAAAAATAATTAAGCGTCATTATTTGTTGATTTTGTTCTCTTCTTTATTCATACAAGAAGAAACCAGCTCTAAAACCCCATACCCAGTGGTGGTTTGTGGTTTTTGTCGCCCTAGACAAAATTTACTTTTAAAAAAAATAGAGAATTGACGATTTTTTTGCTACACCTCTGAAGACTGCCTTAGCTATAAAAACAGACCTGGGCCTGTCTTTACTATTTCCTGTTCTTCCCTGTTATTATATAAGTATTAATTAAAAAAAATATTAAAGGTGAGACTAGAACTTTATTTCTAGTCCAATTGAGTAACTGGACCAAAATTGGTAAAATATAGATTCTGATCCTTAACAGTCGGCAACGTTTACACAAAAAAAAGTTACATTTTAGTGAGGCCTGTAACTGACTAAAAGGTTCAATTGTCAAATTTGTGGGAAAGAAAAAGTTTTTGCCATTATTTTTATTTTGTAGTAATCATTATATATTCGAAATTGGGTCTTATAAAGATTTTTTTTTGTTAAAGTCATGGCCTTGTTAAAAAAAATTATCTTTCAAAATTTTCTCGAATTTTTACATTTTTTTCCAAAGACTAATCGTTAAAATTATGTCTCCACCAAAAAAACTTAACTCTTAAAAGTAGTTTGTTAGTTCTGTCTTTTTCAGTCATAGAAACAAAAATATCCCCCCCCTAAAAAAATCCTAGTCATGCCCCTGTATTGAACCCGAAACTTTAATTAATATCACACTAATACTATTATGTACATTCCAGGTCGTATCATGATGTACGTATGTGTAGACAATATATTCTTTTTTTCATTCATTTTCTTGGAAGATTGAAGGAAGAGATTCAAATTATGTCAAAGATCAAAATGATTTTTGTTCCTTCTCCTTCTTCTGTTTCTTGACTACAACTAAAGAAAAACAACAGCAACGAACCATTTAAATAACTGTAAAATGATTCTTTCAACCTCAGAGCTACTTTTTTATATTACTATTCTCCACTTTATCATACCTTTTGAAATAAGAGTTCCATAATTAAATGTATATTAGAGAGGAATTCACCAAGTCATTCTGACTCAAAAGATATTTATTTCCCTTCATCATTTATTAAACGTCATTCAAACCATGTGCTCTTTAAAGTTGAAAATCATTTATTCACTTACTGATTTATTACACCAACAAGAGCAGTAGTTCTCAACTGGGGCTCCACAGAGCCCTAGTAATCCACAAGAAATTAAAAAATTAATTAATAAAACATAGTTCTGTTTAAAAAAAATATTTGACATAGAGTTAAGAATCTTTTCTCATATTAATATCAAACTAAAACTCTTCATATACGTCCTCAACAGTCCAAGTATCAGACTTACATCCAAGAAGGGACACTCCAAACTATAAGAGGGCCATAAATAAAAATGGGGTGGAATTAAAATATAAATTGTTTAGAAATGACTAAATATTACCCTGAAAGCATTTTGTTTTGTTTTTTCACAATTGGCTTGTATCGTTCACATATTATTTTAACCCTTGTTGGTTAATGCATTACATGATGGAAGAAGCTGACTCAAGGGAGTTATAAATACCGCTTTATTAATTTGTTCCCCGTTTCTTTATTTGTTAGCAAGATGACTGATTGAAAAAAAACCAAAAAAAAAACCATTTTTATAAAAAATTGAACTTTAAAATATAATTGGCAATGAAAAATATTAGCGTGGATTTTTTACCTTATACAATGACCATGAACCAAACATTGTGTCGCACTCTTTTTCATAATTGCATAAGTCATAGCAAATGCATTCATTAATACATTTCCTTACGTCAAGGCACTTTGTGTATTAAGCATTTCCTGGCTAAGAAAGTTTAATTATTTTTTTTTCATTTCCCCTTTTTTCTGATTGCAAATCTCGAAGTAAATATCGAAATTTCAATGATTTTTTCCGATGCAGATATTGGTTGTTTTGCCTTTTATATATTGGCTAGATCCAGGCCACATTTAGCCAGAACCATGATTAGGATTCTTCTTTGTAGATTGACTTGATTGAGTTGACATTTCGTTTATTTATTGAGCGGGAACGGCTTTTTTAGTTTGTAAATGAAGTTGTTTTTTATTTTCCAAAGCTTTTATCATTATTATTTAATTCTGGAGATGGGAACATCATAGTATAAAGTAATAACGAGTGTGTGTGCTCATGAAAAACGGAGAGTAACGAGGAGGGTTTGATGCTTGGGAGTTATATATATCAGACCTTCTTGTTCTCAAGGTAGAATTAAGGAACGACATCGGAGTAATTCTATCCTATCCATTCGTGTTGTATAAGGAGTAGGATTTGTGAATATTTCCTCCATATAACAGCTACTTGCAGCTGATCTAATAAAACGTAATGGCAGAGAAGCTGCTTTTCTCCCAAACGTTCTTCAGGAGTTTTTACAAAGAACTCTATAACTAAAGTACGTACTTTTGTTGCTTTAGAGTGATGCAAAGGCTGGGAATCACTTATGTAGAGTATCAATAGACCTAAATATGTTCTGTTCGAGAAACACACGGTGTTTCGCTATAACATGACTTTGCAAGTTCTTTGTTGGATTATAATATATTATTTATTTATATATAGGTATATATTTACACACATTCTGTAAATACATAGAATTAAATCATCTTCACACCATTTACCCACAGTTTTTATTTTCAAACCTTACTTGCTGTGAGAATGTAGACCAATGGTTTCCCATATATCTATAAATGTACATATAATAGATTGTTAAATTTAAAATAGTGTTGGGTTTTGGTTTGAAAATCTTTGTCCGCTCGAAAAATGTATATGAATTTTGAATGACAGAACTAATTTGGTACTTTAAGAAGTTTACAAAAAGATAGATCTCGTTTAAAATGAATGCTTGATCGGGTTTAAGAATTAATTGTTGATGACTTAAGTTTTGTTTTAAAATGATGTAGATCGACCAATATTAAATTCATTTGAAGTTAAATGTGTTGCATAAATCATATTTGTACATTGTAAACATCTGGCGTATAGGGGAAAAAATTGGTCCATTGATCCAAAAAATTGGTATACTAGGGTGGTCTGAAACGTTTCTGACCTCAACGTGAAGATGGCAGCACTCGTAAATAAAAGCTAGCTACATCTACAAGATTGTTTGAATGTTACTCATCAAAGTTTATCCATTTTTAAAAGCGCAGTTGATACTTTACAGTCGCTTAGTAAGTTGATGCAAGTTGCGAGTGTTTTTGTGACAAAAAATTGGGAATATTTTTTTTCTTTTTCAAAAGTTTCCTTGCCACTCTTCATACTTCTCCCAGCGAGCGATGCTCCCATAACTGTAACCCACTTACGGTTTTTTTTGGAGCCAGTTCCCCTATTGTAGCTCATTGTTTGGACTGTAATTTTGATACAGGCGTATAATGGTGTATCCAAGTTTCTTATAAAGTAATTAATCGGCCCAACAACTCATATTTACCAATCATATCAACTCACTTAAACGACTGTCAGATAACAACTGCACTTTGAAAATGGCTAAAACTTTGTTAGTAACTGTCAACAGTAGCCAGATAGATGTGGATAACTTTTATTTAAAAGTGCTGGCATTTTCAAATTGAGGTGGGAAAGATTTCAGAACACTTTCGTGCGTATATTTTGGGAACGAACAAATAAGTTTAAGTTTTGAGAACAATTAAATCAACGCTCTGAGATCGCAGTTTGGGCCAAAATATTGGTCCAACACTCTATTGAAAAAATCAAATTATGACCAAACTGAAATGAATTCGGTCATGTCTTAACACTAATGTATACCTTTCCTTACACCTTAATAAATAAATAACCAACACAACATCTATTCATTAACGTGCATTGCCTTTTTACTACGTATTATTAACTTTTCGTATTCCCTTTTGTTGGCTAGTCAATAGTTAATCCAAATATCAAGGGGTATATTTTTATTTGGTTCATTCCCTGTGACTATTAGCCTCTCGTCGGTCATTCAATCCAACTCATCCCCCTCTCTTCGTTCTTGTGTTTATTTTTCATTAAACATAATATAAATGAAACAATACGATAGAAAAAAAAATAATACACGACACGTGTCTCTTTCTATATATGTAATTAAAGGAACAAAACAAAACCCCTCCTGTTGCTCAAATTTGGAATGAGCAATGGTGCATTCATCCATATTGATTCGTAATAAGGGTTGGAGATTCATACATACATATATGGAGGCCATATATTTTAATGTGATTTTTAATCATTTAAAGGGGTCAAAGCAAGAACATCTGTTCTTTTAGTCTGTGATACATCGTTGAACTGGTTATACAGGGTGCACAAGTTATCTGTGTCACAGTTGGTATTTTTGTGTTATATAGTTTGTTCAACACGTCGTTACATTTATTATATCACGCAATCATTTGTCCAAAAATAGAAACAGAAAAAGGGGCCGAAATCCTTTGGTAGTTAGTGAATATAAGTCAATCATACCAACTGCTATATATCACTAAGTACTCCCAGACCATTATTGTCATATAATTTTTCCCCAATTTTAAAAGTGAATTTTATATAATACATATATTTCATAATAATAAAATCCTACATAGTATTTTATTCGATATTGTATTAAAATATTGCTAGGTAATATTTTTTTAAAAGTGCAGCTATACATTTGTATTTCTATATAATAGCAAAAACTTCTTCATAGAAATAATAAAATAGCCAATTCATATATGTATATATATATATACGACAAGGGATCAACAAGAAATTGTATTTCTGTCCTTTTGACAAAAATAATAGATTATATAATAGTCATGATGTATCAAGTGAGAAGAAGTAATGGACAGCTGACAACAAAATACGTACAGTATCTTTATTTTGGCGAAGTAACACCGTGTAAAACAGTAAGGAATTCGTTATCCCAAATATTTGGGAAAAGGCACAAAATAAAAAATGCTCGATTTCCTGGACTCAGTGAGACGTTTTTCACAAGGTTCGGAGTAAATTTCAGGCCTCTATATGTGATTTTGAGTCAAATGCAATCTGGTGTGGCCTTAGGCCAAAGGTCGAACTGACAGTGTGTGGACCTCCTTGTATATACAAAAAAAAAAAAAAAATTAGATGGAGGAGCCTCTCAGCACTGAAATCGTCGTGTAGGAGGTCACACACGCGTTGCCTTTTTTGTTGTTGCTCCAACATTTTTAGCCTTAGGGTCATAAGAAATCTACAGAAAATGTTTATTTTTTGTAGATGTCTTTGCTTGCGTAATTAAAAATAACGGAGATAAAACGGAGTTCAATGCTATTCCATGTTTTGAGTATTCACTCGGTATAATAAAATCCATATACCTAAACATTGAACTTTTATTCATTACTTAAGAGCTTGTAGTAGATTTTATTCGCTTGATGTCATTTAAGTACGTAAATACTTCATTTCTTTATTTTCAACTTCCATCTTTTAATAAATTAAAAATTATTTTATAATACAAAATAACCAACTTCAGTTAAAAAAAAAATACAAAATACTCTAAATGATGATACAAAGGGTTTACATAAAAACATGCCACAACAAGTAATGGCCCTATTTTAAACTTATTTTACATACAATATACAAACTCACTTAAAAAAACAAAAAACTACCATAGAACAAACTTTTACGACAGATATGACATTTAATATGTAGCATATAATTCCTTCCCTTCGTACCTAATATTAGCATTATTGTTTACAATGGAAATTATGTTTCATATGAAGAAAGAAACTAGAGAAAGAACAAAGTTTTTCTTATGTATATACAATATGTAAAAAAAAATACCTAGTCTTATTGGTACAATTTTTTACACGTAACGTTGCTGCAATCAAGAGAACCATTCAACAAAATAAAAAAAATCTTTCCTACGCAAGGGATTAACAATTTCATAGTACATTCATTTCGTAAATATATGTGCAGAGGACAAAAACTAAAAAAAAAATGTCATAAATTTATAAAATCGATATTTTATTACGCCAATTGGTTCAGGAAATCCCTCTGATAAAATGGAGATTTTTTTTTTTTTAGAGGGGGGATCCCTTTTATTATTCTTGTATCATTTTATGTTCGATGGAATAAAAATGGATTTGTATATTGTACATGTCTTTCAAACTTTATTGATCTCTTGGTTTTTGAAATGCATATATGTAGATATATGAATATGTGTATGGAAATTTCTCTTCCCAATCTTTTTTTTTTCTTTTTTTTCTAAAGCTAATATGATTTATATATCCTTATAATATTTTTTTCATAAGTTGCTAATATATTTCCGGTCGTAACTTAATTATGTCTTCACATTGCGGTCTTGTCATGTTTAAAATTATGTCTTCAGACTATTTTATTTTGCAAAAGACTAAATATATGTAATATGTAAGCATTATCTTATGTTTAAAGGCATTTTTTTATTCGTAGTTTATATACCATTGTTCAGTCTCTCTGTTTCCAACGACACTTGTAATTAAATCATTTATGTGAGAATGACTTTGTCTTAATTTGTGCAAACGTCGTGATTTTGTACAAGTTGTAGTTTAAGTATATAATGAGATTGTACAAGTTACAGTTATATTCCTATGGTGTCTTAATTATACATTTTAATTACCGAATAATAATAAATGTTATTATTTCATTTTGATAAGTTAAAATTATTTCTCTATTATCTGTTTGCAAGTAATATTACTGTAGCTTTTTCAATTTTTTTACAAATTATTTGTCAGTTAAAAGTTTCCATCAAAGAAAGCCGATCACTACTCCTTTAACATTTTTATAATCATCAATTCATTGTTGTATTATTTTTGTTCAAAAATATCTTTAACTTCTCATAAAAAATGGAGTAGTATGACTAAATTACGAAAACGTTATTTCTAGAAAATCAAAAAAATGCAACCAACAACCAAATGGTAATATGTTTAAGTACTATATTTCGTATTTATATGTTATCCTTTACAAGGAATAACAGCCTCAACACGCTGTCAAACAGATCAGCAGCTCATGACAATGAATGCCGTATCCATGATGTACTACGTTGTCATGATGGCAGCTTGGAGCGAGTCCAAATTTAAGTGAGAAGTGTGGCAGACTTTCTTCTCTAAGACACTGCAAACTACAAAGTCCAAAAGGTTAAGGTCAGAACTGGAAAATCGCCATATGAAGGTAGGTCAGACGTCTACCCTATTGTTGCTGCTTAAGTTTTGGTTCTTATTGGATGTTTGGGGGAGTAATTGACTTCTTGATGTTGTAGGCAGTCTGGATGGAGATGCCAACTGTCTCTGTAGCGTTCTTGGCACTCTGACAATGGCGCGGATGAGATTGTACTCGGTCTGCTTCTTTTTTTATATTTATTGTTGATATAATTTTACACTTAGAGACATAGGATACAAAAATTGGTTACTTTCCTTTTAACAGACGTTTGGTTGCGTAATGATTCATCGTATTTAAAAATATCGGGGATAAAATTGTAATTAAGTACTAATACAAGTTTTGGTTTCCCACTCTGTATATATCACAAATTGAGTTATATCTCTCACTTCCTTCACATGAAGCCACAGTAAGGAACATTATACTATAAATTTATTCCGCGAGTTCTTTAGAAACGAATAAGAATTCAATATTTAGGTATATAGAACTTATGGAATTTCATTAAAATTACGGAAAATGTATATTTACATACTTCCAAATAATATTGGATCTATGATAACTATGGAATGTGTCTACATTATTAATAAATGGGTCAATCTCCCCACCCATTAATAAAAGATTATTACTACAACAATTAACCTATATGTCATGGTAGGGGAAGCTTTGGAACCTTGTACTCATAAGGATCCACTCCACATATGTTATGTGGAAAAACACCTTTATCCAATAGTTCGATTATTTTTCTATGTAGGTAAAAAGGCTTTTGTGTAGTTAGCATTTTGTATATTCATAACTTTTAAAGGCATATGTAATTATAAATTGTTAAATGATTGATCTTCTTTTTATATATGTTACTTATTAATATACATTTTTGATGTACTTAGTAATAACATATTATGTACTCAACAGATAATATTTTGATTGCCCAGGATCTAATTAATACACCATGTACCTAAGAATGCAAATCACACTAATAATAAACACAAAATTATTAAACAGTAAAGTATATTCTCAATGTCATCCCTCAGCATGAATGACAATCTATTCTTGAGGGATAGCAAAATTTATGTATACTTGATAACTTGGCAAGATTTTTGATTATTGTAAACTCAAGTAACTTTTTATAACGTATTAGGACTTGATATTTTAATATACGTACTTGACTTGAGACTTTAATAATGCTTCATCATTAAAAAAGTCATTTGTAATAAAAAATATTAAATGTCTTTTGTAAAAAAAAGTAATCAAAAATTATGTTTCCAAAAAAAACAAACTTGTGACTTGAGTCTTGTACATGGTGACTGGCTCACGTACTTGAATTCTTGTAGTCTTGAGAGACCGGATATTGGCCTATTTTTGTTTTTGGTGGTCTATTTTAACAAGGTACATATATGACGGTACTATTTGCTTATCATTAATTCTATAAAAAATAAATATAAAATTTTTGTCTTCTCAAAAAAAAAAAAAAATGGCAATTTTCTAAATATTATTTTTACATTTGACAAAACAAAATTACCTCTCCCCACCCTAACGATTTGGCATTATACAACCTAATCATGGAACTAGGTCGATCCCAGATCAAAACTGCTAAAATTTAGATCTGTTAGTTGCGTGTAACCGTTACAGCAAAGAATTGCATTGAATCCGGTACCACAATGAAAAGATTCACTACATCACGAATGATAACAGCCGTTCTCCAAGACACACGGCACATCCTGTTTAAAGTACGGATGAACATAAATAAGTAATGTCCATAAAAAGATTTATATTTGTATATAATATACATTTAGTCTAATGGTTATTGGAAGGTAATTTTTATAATAAAACTAATAATATAATAATAAAAATATTTTCAAATGGCTTCCGATCGATTGAGCTTTAATTTATATTATAAAAATAAAATTGTAATAACACTCACATACACGGAAGCACATTATGGCATGGCTCTAATTTAATAGTCTTTGGATTTCCAAGAAACAAAGGGAAATAACAAAATGTGTGTGAAGGAAGAGGCACCGTTGGAAATGGTTTTTAAATTGAGTAACGTGATTTTTTGGGGAGGAATTCTATAGGAAATATAAAATCCAATATCTTATTTTTTATTTATATTTCCATTGGTTTTTGATAGCGGGTTTTATGTATGAAATAAATAGTATTTAAAAGTTAATTATATGACTTTCTCTTGACCCTTTTCGTTTCTTAATTACCACAAACCAACCTTTTTGTTTTATTTCTTTTTCCAAATATATACATATGTTAATACGTTATGCAAAAAGTTTTTTGATTTCGTTAAAATGATTGCATGTGATTTGATTTATACAAAATAGGATGTGAAGGGGGATTTTTTACCTTTTTTTTTTGCTAATGAGTGTTGGTTTAATATACAATCAAATCCAACTAAAGAAAACTTCCATTTTTCATATAAATAATTGACTTTATCTGGAATTCTTTATATTTTAAGTATATAAAAAACATTTTCTGTTTGGATACTTATGTAAATTATCTAATACAATCAAATTTGTAATAGGAGTGGTAATATTTAATTCATATACATATTCAGTAGTTTTTTTGCTTCTTGCGTTATTATTGGTGTTTTTTGGAGGTATTCATGATATGTAATCGTACTGATTGAAAAACAATACACAGCTCACTTTTTTAAATAAAAAACAGTAGTAGCGTATTTTCTATTCATCTGTTTAAATGACTTTTCATAAGTTGCCTCTTGTATGATTTAAAACAGGTGACTCTACGTATTAGGAACCCCTAAAAGGGTTCATATCGAACTTGGATTTTGAAATTAATTTATATCAATAAAGGGCCTTCGTTTCGTCATTGATACTTATTATGATACAATTATTGATTATGATAAATGTATATAATATTATTTAACAAATATTCTGCAAATAAAAATTCCGAACATAAAAATACAGAAGACTAGCTGCCATATGTTTTTTTTAAATTGTTTCCCTTTTGACAAACGAGGTTGAGAGTGTATAGAAAAGGAACTCGTGATGTGAAATGAATTTAAAAATAAACTTACAGACCAAAAATCTCGGAACAACTTACTATTTTTACAAATAAAAAATGATAAATCGTCATGGAAATTCTTCATTCTAATTTTCCATCAGACACATAAATTCTTTTAATGTTGATACAAAAAAAGGAAAGGAAAAGTTGACTTTATGTGGATTTTTTACTTCATGATTCTTTTTGGTGAAGTATTTTATTTAGTAAAAATTGGTATCTAAAAAAATTAAAAAACCTTCACTATAAGCGTATTTTTATTATATCTGGATTTGACCATACATACATATTTAGGAGTACTAGAGATGTGACCTTCCCAAAACATGAGCATCCCGTCCAACAATGTACGCAAAATCCATCCCACAGCAGGCAAGCCTTAATTATTCCCAAGCCCTATGCATAACAGTTTACACGTTACTTAAATCTTCATCTGGGTAAGGATAGGTACAATACTTGAGGCCAGAGTCGATTTTAGTATTAATTGTGCAGTGCTTTTTTCCTTTTTTTCTATTTTGAATCTCATTTTTTTCGATTTATTTTCCAATGATCTTCCATAACCAACCTTTCAATTTTTTTCTGAAAATACTTTTTTTTTTCATGGTCAGGACCTTATGGAAGTGCAAGGCCCACGACACCACAATATAATAATCTTTCCTAGTTGATAATATTATAACATCAGCTTGTGAGGTCATCATCAATTATTAATATTTGGATATAATAATAATTATACCTAAATAAATTTCAAACTATTCTCGTTACTAAAATACTTCAATCGATAAACTGAAGTACTTTAACATTGAAAGTATTTATAAAAATATTTTATTGTAGAGGAAGCTTTAATATTTGTAACGTTTTTTAAAGACCATTAACACATAAAAAAAACAAGATCAATTTTAAACCCCTTATTAAAGACCGATACTAGCATAAGATTTGTTTCATTTTTTCTTAATGTGATGTTCTGATTTAACACTTTTTTCAAGTTGCAAAATGACTATTACTTTTATTTAAACTCTTTGAAACACAATTTATATAAGGATAGGTATTGTTACAAACTAGTGGCAAGGCCATTAAAATTCCTTCATAAATAAATCGGAAACCTGAAGCTTTTTTTCAAAAAAAAAGCGAAGCGAAGACCGTGTGATAAATATTTGTACAAGATAGTAGTCGTAGCGACACTTTTTTTTGTTCACTAAGGGATTTAATTATAATTAAATGTTAGTCTAAAACTAACTAGGCATCAGTTTCTATAAATTAACCCTTTCATCTGAGCCGATACAGTAAATTCTTTAAAAAAAAAGTTGATCAACGGAAAATGATATAATGACGTCATTTAGTTTATAATAAAAAACGATATCTTGCGTAAATAAAGATAACTTCACTATCCTGTATATCCTTAAGCTAAATGTTTTACTACTTTGTTTAAAGGCTGTATGATAACCTCATCTCAACCACTTTTTTTTTGCGTAGAAAAGGCTATGTTTGACTTGTAAAATAATGGAATTTTAAACTTATGAACAAAAACAAAAAAAAATACCAAGATATGTAATTAAATGTCTAATAAAGACTGAATATAATAACTGAAAGGCATATAAAAAGATTATTAAAATACTTGATACATTCTTAGATAAAGTCATTGTTAACAAAATTAACTTTTATATTTAGTATGAAAAAAAAGCAAAAAAACAAAACAAAACTGGGAATGAAATATAGCCGAGTCCATCGTCCTGTGTGGGCCTTATATATAGTACATACTTGAAAGTATGAACTCTACTGATTCTACCTTCATTATTTATTCAAATATATGTACTTTTTTTCTTTAACAAAATGTGTAAAGTTTACATAGAATGAATAAAAAGAAAATACCTTTTCGCAGTTATCAAAATTTATATCTATACAAAAAAGTCGCTTGGATTTAACTTACCAATATACTCTTCTTTTTTTTTTCAGTTATATAAATTTATTTTACTTACTAAATTTCCCTATTGCTCCAAAAAATTTTGTAGTGTATCGATCAATCAATGAATATATGACTTAAGCAAAGATATAAGATTTAAAAATAATTGCCTTATTCGTTTTGCGTTATATATACAATAATTCGGTCCCAAATATAAATTAGTTTTGGACGGATTTTGTAGATGCGTTATTAATGTCATCATCTATCTTTTTTAACTTGAACAGTAAGGGTACAACGAAGTCATATATACGGTCAAACCAAATTATTTTCTTAAACTCTATGTGGTTCGACACTCGGTCGTTACTGGGAAAGGAACTATACTTTAAGTGTATTGACTTCAAAAACAATTTTTTGGTCAGATGGAGTAATTGTAAAGCTAATGTTTAGTTTTTATTCAACAAATCAAGATTCAAAACATTGACAGAAGGAAAAGAAGCAGAAACTTTGACAACTGACAACATAATATATTTTTGTCGTGTCATAATGTTGTTGGTAAATCCTAAGTTTTCGAGCTACCTTGAACTAAAGGTCAACAGAGGTAATCACACCACGAATAAGTTAATGCGCTTGTTCCACGACGCAAATGGAGGCTGTTATGGAGGGAAACAGAGGCTGTATTGAGGGAAATATATTCTCAATAATGTAATTTGATGTTCATTTTTTTGTTTTTTGAATAAATCTTACAAATTTACCATTTTATGTAAATTGAAAGTGGATAGATCAATAGTGCTAGATTTCGTTGCTATGCCCTATACTTTTATTAGCATCCATGACATTTTTGAACCAAAAAAGTTTTAAAACTATTCAAATCGAGGATTCGAAAACTCGAACCCAAAGACCAAACCGACAAAACCGTCCTCATAACAACACTATTAAATAAATCTAGAAATATTATTTAGAAAATGGATCATGATGTGTATATACGCGTACAAACATTCATTGTAAAGCCCAAGTGTTACATAAAAATCCATAGTCTGTCATGTATATTTACATTTTTTAAGTAATGATACTCTAATGATGTAGGTAGCTAGGAGCAAGTACAATGTTTGTAGGAGTATTTTAAGAAAGTACCTACATCAGTAAATAACTAAAAGCTTTTTGAAAATGGAAAGAATTTCCTCACTGAATTTCCCCATCTTTGTACAAATGTACATTAACATCTAAGAAAAATTCGACAAAAACTAGTTTCCTTCATATGTGTAAGATACTTTTAAAAACTTTCATTCATGGATAGATAAGCTCTTTCAAAAACTCATATTTTGCTTTGTGGGAAAAAAAATTAAAAGTATGATGAGGCATAATTATTGTTCTCTGACTTGATCATTAGTCACTGCCCATTATATCATGGAGAAGAGTCATTCCATGGCATTTGAGTTACACAAATATACCCTGAGAGTATGGTATTGTTTTTTTTTTTTAAATAAAATATATTTTATTTAAATAAGAAAAAATGAAATTTCATGCTTGGTTTTTGAAAGGGATAAATAATTATATCTTAGATATTATTATGAAGGAATATGTAACGCCTCCTAGAATAAATTGTGGTAACTCTTTACCCTGAAGGAACATTTATGGAAACTTGTGTAATTTTTTATAGTTTGGTTAAAAGTAAATTTTTTTCTATATACATGAGTACTGATATTTCGATCTAGACCGCAATCTCAGACCCTATACCAAAATTTAAGAGTTTTCAAAAAGTGGATCAATTTTTCCTCTCACAATCTATGGACCGATTTTTGGCGCTATTTGGATTTATAAGCTATTCAAATATGATGTATGCAACATATTTAAATTCATATGTCGATCTTTTCAATTTTTAAACACACATGCCATCCTATATTTTGGTATTATTACTAAGAATGTACGAAGACGGTCTGCGATACCGAAGCAAGACAAATTTTAGTTTAACAATATTTGATCATATATATGTCAAGAATAATAGGAGATGAAACTTAAAATTTTATTTAATAAATAATTTTATAATTAAGTTATAATTAATTCAATATGATGCGCATTAACTGTTAAAACAGCCTTCAAACGTTTCCTAAAAACACAGAGCAAGTATTCCTGATGTAGGCCTTATACATTTTTCCCCAGGCTGAAATGATGGAAGCCTTTAGGTCATCCCCATTCCTGTGGGACGTTACACAGACTTCCTTCTCTATAACGCTCTTTATGCTGTAATCCAATGGATTCAGATCTGGAGCTGATGGGGCCACATGGATGCAGGTCAAAAATCACATCATTTGGACTAACTGCAAACTTTGAATTTTAAGCCTCCATGCTTACCCAGATGTCTCAATTATGCCCCTAACTTCATATAGAGTAGTAGGGGACCATTAATTTGTTGGCAATGTTACTGGCCCTTTAGTCCCTACACAGAGAAAAATCAGGATGTTTTTGTGTTTATTATATTCTGTGAATTAAATCAAAACAAAATATTAAAAAAGTTACTCACAAATTTTATAATGAAATCATAAAACCTAGGTAGAAATTTCCAACTTGTAGCTCTATTCTACACTCACCATTTTAAACCTTTTATGATTATAACGCACACTGAATATTAGACTAATCCAATTTTGGGTCAATCCCCCCTAGATCTTTTATCTAGGAGACAATTTAAAAAAAACGGAATTAGGCAAAGTTTGATTTCAAGTCATTTTGCTGCGTTTTTTAAAAATGGGATTTTTGCTTTGAATTTTTAGGCCTTGTGTACGGTCACAAATTTAATGATTATGATCGAAAATTATAATTATAATATTTTGTATTACTTTTTTTATACATAAAAAATATGTTTTGGATCATTTAAGGGTTGTAAGATATACTCCAAACTTATTAGCGGTTCTATTTTATCAAAGATAGTGTTCACACTTAAATAATAAGGTAAAATTTTGCAAAGTTAGGTTTGATAAAACAGGGAAATCAAAAAATGTTAAGATTATGAGCGATATTTCGACCCAGGCCGCAATGCCAGACAGTAGACTGAAATTAAATCAACAAATAAAAGAAATGACGTCATTCGCAATTCATCCATAGAGTAGTTATAAACCAAACTTTACTTTGAAACTGATTCAGACGGAACTTCTTTTGAGGACCAAAGCTGTTCGGTCTACTAAAAATCCTATCAGACCGGTTTATTATGTTCGGATAGAAGCCAAACACTAAAAACTATCAAATATAAAGTATATACTGTGTTAAAATACCATTTAGAGAAGTAAATGAATTATAAATTTTGTCGATCTCCTTGTGAAAGAAATATGTATACATATTCAAAAATAATGTTTTGTGGTGTTATTATTTATACGTTTGATCGTTTAGAAAACATAAGAACATTGTCCATTTGGATATGCAAAAAATATGTTCCAAATAATGTGTGTAGCCAAGGTCCATTCTGTTCTAGTAATAGATTGTCTTTGAAAGACAATATATCAAATATGACAAAATAGTATGGAATAAATATTGACGTGATGACTGAAGAAGACCATTTCAGAAATATATATTTTTCCTTTTCATACATAAAAAGAACATATTTTTTATATTCGGAAAACGTCAAAATAATAATATATTAAACTACTTTATTTAAAGACTTTTTTTTGTGGATTTTTAACAGTTTATATGTGGCCCGTCAACACAAAAGCAAGCTAGAATATTTTGTCTGAAAATAGACTGTAGATTACATTTTTATTCTTCAACGACATATTATACTCAATTTGTATCACCAAATTGTTCCTACTCACCCTCTGGCTGTGTTGAAAATTGCAAATAAAGTAGATTACAACAAAATTATTACAAATTGATGGATTTTATTTGAAAGAGGCACTATCCGGACTAATATCGGGGCTTTAAAATCAAATAAAGGATTTAAACTATCACTAAAATTCTTGATTATCTTAACTCGTTCCAAAAATTTGAATAATAAATCTATAATTGACATAAATCATGCCTTTGAAATATTTGGTTGAGTATTATGTATATATGAATAAAAAAAGGGATGTCCTTTGTTTTCTTGATATGTTGTTCAGGATGGTTTTTATGTTGACACACCTCCTATGTTAGTAAATAAATTCAACACTTTTTCCTTCGATTCCCTTCTCTCTTCCACTTTATTGGATTGTTGAGAGAGGAGAAGAGATTGTGACTCATTCCTTTATCATAGACGCCTTAAAAAACATACATACAAATAAAAACTTTACGAGTCTTTTTGTTTAAATCTACCATGGAATTATGTGAGCTATTTTCTTGAAATCTCAGCCATTTGTGTTGATTCGTTTTACATTTTTCCTTGATAGGCGTTTCTTATTATTGATGGAATTTTTTATGTTCGTACATATAAATTGATTTATATATCTGTTCGAAGAAATAGATTAAAAGAGATGAAAAAAACAAGCAGAAATAATCCTAGTCAACACGATTGTACTTTATAAAAATCCATTGGAATTTAATAATCAATTGTAGTAGTACTTGATTTGCTAATTACGAATATATCATTAGTTTTCTCGTCAAAAATGGTATCTTTTTAAAATATTCTATTTATAATTATTAAGCAAAAAAATCAATAATGATGTACGAAAACTCCTTTTACCTATTTGTTTTTTAATTAGTGTATTCCCTTTTTATTCAATATTAAAAATTCAGTACTTAATCCGGATAAATTTTTCTTTCACAAAAATTATAATCAATTTTATATTGCTACTGAAGTAGATATCTTAATGTTAAAAACTATTTTGGGAATTAAACCCATACTATTTACGCTTCATATAAACTTCTTTGTCAGAAAAACAATATTAAAAAAAATGTCTTATTCCTTTTAAAATAAAAACATTAAAATATGGTAGTTTTAATGCTTAAGATGCACTTTTCAAGATTCAATTTAAAGTAAATATCCCATATTTGAAATCAACATAAAATTTGAATAAACTAATTTTTATGTACAATGGTGTCCCAGCAAATTTTGAATGAAACTTTTGAAAGATTTCATAGACTGACTAAATAATTTAAGGATTTTATTCTGTAATACCAACAATAAAAAGAAACTATTTTTACGAAACAAATTTCTTCATCAAACAAAGCAAGACTGAGATGGGCGTCGAAATAAATAGAGGGTTATCGCTTCATGACGCGGGAATGAGTAATAAGCGGATCTCCTGCATCATTCCTTACTGAGACCAAAAAGCTGAAAGACAGCAACGAGGGTCTTAAGTAGACCCCTGGAAGCATCAATGCCAAAATAACTGAAAACTAGTTTCTAGCCATGGTTAACCCTGGTGACTAGCTATAGGATTCGAGGTGCCTCTTAAAGGACTGCTTGTGTCAAATTCCATGTGTTTACGGATGTTCTAAATACTGCCATGGGGAAAAAGTTGTGTGACATTTTTGGATGAACACATGAAGAAGACCTACAAGGCCGTATAACCTAGAATTGAGGCCTTTCTGGAAGCCAAAGGTTGCCACTTCGACATTTAATTGCTTAGATAATGTAAAACTAATAATGTATAATGTCGTTCATGATTTGCATAGATATACTGTAGAGTATTTTTTTAATTCAGAAGAAGGTTACGTAATGAGTAGAAATACTCAAAAATAAAATATCTAACTTTTCTCAAAAACCAAATTTGACATAAAAAAACTAATTATGAATTATTCTTTATTGGTGCAACCAGGTTCATGGGAACGATAGGAGACAATCCTTTTTAGAGTATTTAAGTTGTTGGAAATAAGATGTAACTCGGAATTTTTGATTATTGAGGCAGTAGCTTGAAAAAATTGAAATAAATACCCTTTGAAAAGTTTTTTTTCGCGAAAAAAGACTTTTCAGAAATAGATAGAATTATCAATTTTACAAAAAACGCCTAGATATGAAAAATGAATAAAGTTATTTATCTATATGCCCTTGTTTAGGGGGAGTGGGAATTAAAAAGGGCCAATCTTTTTTCATAAGTTACTACATATTATAGCGGGAAAAATTATTAATATGCTGGTCTTTCTTTTACTAGAATTGACTTTGCAATCTAAGATTTTTTTTTTTTTGCAGCTTTGAATTATGTATGCTCAAAATATATTTAAGCAATTCTCTTTAAATTAGAACATTCAAATATTTTTTTTGTAAAATTAGAAAGCATACGCTAATGAATAATTCAATCGATTTTTCCATCTTTTCTCCTTCAACTTTTATCTAACTAGGTATATTTTTAAACTCACTCACGTAGTACTAAAAATAGTTTCCAATATTTGGATGAGAGGAAAATAAATACAAATATAGAAAGATCGTTTTTTTTCTTCATTTCAACGTTATTTACTCAAAATTTGAAATTCTGAGTACATATTCATTTCTTTGGTGAGCTCTGATGTTGTCTTCATTTTGCAGCTTTTTTTAAAGAAGAATCCTTCCTCAAAAAAGACAATTATATCAACCATCATTATTATTTTTTCTATTCCTTTTATTGCCCACTTGTTAAAAGTAGATGGTTTATATATATAGATATAAAATAAGTTCTTGAAGATTATTTAAGAATTCATAATATATATATGGTAACCTTGAGTTCTTACTATAAACACTTGAACCCATTCATCGGAAGAGTGATCTTTCTGGCCCTTTCTTTTTTTTGACCAAATTCAGTCTATTTTTTGTCTTCTTAAAATATTAAGAAATGAAAGATAGAATTATATTAAAACAGTTCTATTAGTGTTGAGACTTGGTCGAAAACCAAATTTTTCGGTTTGGTCTTAATTCATGTTGGATTAGTCCAAAGATTGGTTTCCTAAACATTCTCCGCCCCTTGCTTTTAATTTATTGGTCCGATCATTTTTATCAATCAAATGTCCAAATAGTCGGTTCTTCAGTCCTACGATCCTATCTATCTTTTTTTATTTTCTTCACTCCTAGCATGGATTAAAGAATATAAATAGGATGAAAATCTCAGCGTCTTAGTCGTTCATAAAAAAGGATACATACTTTATGTATAAAGACAAATCCTAGGTTAGATGTAGTAAATGTAATACTAAAATCAGAGCAACTCCTTCTGACCAATGAAATGCACATTTAAAAAAACAAAAAAACTTTAAAAATATAAATAAAAAAAAACAATATGAAATTAAGATTAATACAACACTTTTAACTTCATTTTACTTTATTGTTCCGATGTTCCCAATTTTGAATCTCACATGACGTATAAACAATTAATCTATAGAGTGCACACCAATTTTTTTGCTTCCATCCTTATTTATTAGTTGTGCAAATATGCCGTTATTTTAGATCGATGTTCAAAATTTTGAAATGAAACCATTTAAGATCAATTTTTTTTGTTATACCTATCCCGATAAAAAATGTCTTTGGGATCGATCTAGAATGTTTTTGTTTTGTTTACAGACCGAACTTATTGAAACAACCGAATTAGTTCAGTCTTCTTAAAGTACTACCAATCTAAGACCCATCTAGGATTTTGAGACCAAAACCCAACACTAAATCGTATATTTAATGTTCCAATGAAGTAAAAGATCATTTGTATTAAGTTACTACAGTGTTTGGCAGCAAAACGTGGACTCAATAGGTTTTTTTTTTAGAAATACTTCAATAATAACGAAGGGTTCAAATCTGGTAAGGAAGGGGGTCATAACTCTTTGGACTAGAATCTAGTCATATTGTCGCACAAAACTTTTGCCACATGACGGACATGTGAGAGAGGGCACCATCGTGAGTCCACACATAGTAACTCTCCAAGTAGTTGTACTTCAATGGTGTACCGGAGCTTTTTAAAATAGGCCTTTTAGGCGATTTCTCCCCAGCCTTGAAGAAGAACGGAGGTATCTTCTTACCATCAGAGGCCACGATGCCAATGACCATAGTTGGAGCCGGATATTTAGTGCAATACACCCCTTACACCTCCATAATTTTTTATCTTGTTCACCTTGAAAACCATGCTCCTGGAGCATTTCACAATGTGTATAATCCTCACCACCTCAACTTCACCATCTAAGAGATCTGTGATGTGCTTCCTTTTGGGTTTTTGTTCACTCATGATGAAGAGATGACAAAATATTTAATGTAGTATGATTACGCACAAAGAATGGTTGAACCATAATGTCAAAAAATAATAACCAAACCTTCCGATATTAATGGAAAAAATTAACATTAATTAAAAGTCCACGTTTTGTGCTGCTCCAACTTCAAAATCCTCCTTCATTTCATAACTATTTTTAAAAAGCATATAGTTTTGAATACAGGAAGAAAGTGCACCCTCTATGTAAAAATTATTCCTTGATCGATTGTTCAAAAAGAGGAAAAAGTATTCTTCAACAAATTAATATTTCATTAAACATGTGCTTTTATTTACTAAAGTATACTTTTGGACATAAAACTAATTAACTTTTTATTTATTTATTTCTCAAGTCTTAATTGTTTATAAAAACTTCTTTTATTTGTCAAAGTTTCATATAAAGCAAATATTATATATATTTATTGAAGAAAAATCCTTTTGAACAAATAAATTATGTAGTAACTAACTTTGATATTAATAATTAACTATAATATAGGATATATATAATCAAATGATATAAAATTTAACTATACTCTGGCTAGGCTAATATATCATGTTTACATATACAGGGTCGTGCACTACAATTGGAACATAATATGAACTCATCCAGATCTTATTTTACTGCATCACTTTTTTTCTAATTGCTTTCATTTTTATTCAGTTGTCGAGTTGGAGAGACAAGATGTCCCATCAATTAGTATTTTGTTAATTTTAACCGCAAATAACTGCCTATTAAATTATGCTAAAGTACTATAATTAATCTATTCTTATTTTCCGTTATTCAAAAATTCGAAATTGGTGCAATTGGTTTAATTCGGCTAATTGGAACCAACTCCAGGGAGGCCAAAAGTACTGAAAATGGTATATGCATAATTCTTATAGAGATGAGCAGAAGAAAATAAAAAAACTTTAAAGCTCCATAAGGTTATTTTTTAAATAATTGATAGGATGTGTTATATTAGTAACAGTTTGCAAGGATCACTTTTGGTCACCTTCTACTCGATATGGCTGCCATTTGCTTTAATACGGAGTCCAGGCAACGACAGATGTCAGAGAACGCGCAAATGACCTTGTCTACTAGGATGGTGGCCATATTTTATTCAATGGAACTCTTTAGAGAGGAGAGGGTGTAGTGGGGAGATGTATAAACCTACTCCTCAGCTCCGACCACGATTAGTAGTTAAGATCTGGTCTGTTGAAAGGCTGCTTGTCCGGATTTATGATAGCATTAAAATGCTCCTCCAGGAATCCGATATACTTCTTGGACACGTTAGCTGGAGCAGAGTCCTACATCCACATAAATTTGGTGTCCGGAGGATTCTCCAAACAGGGCAAGAAGAAAAAGAGTTTCTGACACTGAAAAAATCGGTTTTTACTTTGCGTCGCTGGTCTTTAGCACCTTCATTTTGAAGACTTATAGAAAAACATCTGGAATAAATGTTGTTTATAAATAATTTATGTGACATGGAAACAGTTGAAAAATGGCTGCTCAAGGAAATTAGACGTAAAACAAAACTTTTGTAAATACTTCTGCCGACCTCACTGTGTGCAAAGCCTATTCTATTGTAGCAATATTTCTAACTTGGATAATCCATACATCAATTACTCATCATTTAAAGCTGTTAAAGTTAATGTGACACTAATTATGGACCACCTTGTATATATTTTTTTTTACTTTTAAGAACTGACGTGTCTCCATCGTGAAAAGTTCCTCGTGAAACCAAAGGATGTGCATTGGAATAATTCTTTTTTGGTCTACAAAGTTATGTTATGTGTTTCTTTGTGTTGTCGTTTTTGTTTCAAGTGGCACTATAGGAATGAATTTAAGCATTTGACCGTGAAATTAAATTTTTTATCCAAACAATATATTTTTTGTTTATCGTCTTGTTTTTACATACTCTATAAATAAATTAATTTTGCAATGATTTTGACAATAGCTCTGTTAAATCTTTTTTATCCCTATCTCTTTGTTGATAAATTAATTAGTGTTCTTCCAATGAATTATTTGTGTCTATTATTATACAATATAGTTATATCATTCCAATTTCCCCTATTTGATTTTTATTACATCATCTCTTTGAAATGCTCTCCGAGAAATTGTTAATAAATACAACCTTATTTAAATTTTTGCAAAATATGTAAATAAGATGCTTTTCTGGAAAACATCAAAAAAGCAGCAGCTACAAAATAGCATTATAATTCTATAATATACAGAGTTGGGGGAAAAACGCTGACTATCGAGCCTCCTGGCCTTCCTAACATATGTCAGAAGGTAATATGTTGTCCTCATGTATGAGTACCATACAAAGTTGCACCTCACAGTCCTCCTGATGGTCCAGGAACCAACAGAGAAGTAGTTGGCGGGGCCATTCATGGATTTGCTTTCCTAAATGACGGTCTTCTCCATCATTCTTAATCTTGGGCAACTTGAAAACGAGGCTTCTACAGCACTTCATAATGTGCATTTTCCTCGCTACCTCTACTTCAGTATTTATCAGATCTGAGATGCGCTGCCTTATGGCTTTTTGCTGACACATGATGACGAGATGACGAAATGCTTATGACATTTTTTTATCCAAAAAGGATGGCTAAACCATTTACTCAAAATAATTACTAAATTTGTCTATTTTAATGAGAAAATTAATAGTTCAGGTATTGCTTCCTAGCACTGTATAATATTTAAAAGCCAGATATAAACAGGCTGCAGTTACTACTTTAAAATATAATTATTATGGATTATATAAGTTTTACAATTATTTTTTATTCATATTTTTTATTTTTTTTCTTCAGGTAAGACGCTTTGCATTCAATTCATTCTTGGAAATCCAATTTAATTTGAATACTCTTGGGTCTAAAATATTATATATAAATACATGAATTTGTAGAAAAAATCTGAAGGTTAGGTAAGTAGTGAATAAGGCTTCTTATTTCCAGGGAAACTGTCGTTGAATGGTAAACTGTGTAATTTATATATTTCTTTTTATACTTTCAGAATAAATAATAGATTTTAAACTAAACTTAGCACTATGTAGTCTCAATTTTCATTTTCTGTATGTTATCCTTATTACTAATATTGCACGCAATGTTTTTTAGACACACATGTAATTGTTTCATATATTTTGATAACCTATTTAAGTCAATTATAGCTTTGTATTTTAATTTTGTGGGATGATTTAAGATATTTAACAACTTTTACTATAGTTTAAAACCTCTATTTGATGTAAAATACTTATATTGACTCCAATATAGTATTTCAAATAAAATCCATAAATTTATCATAATTTAAACTCTTTCAATTATTTTTAATATCATAACTTTTTTTTTTCCTACTTGGAGTGCATAATACAAATAATTTTTTGATATAAATCGACCTTTGAGAATGAATAGAATTGCAATACCCACTCAAATTCTGGAATATATATTGTAGTTGGTTTTTGTGTTCACGGGCCTCATATGTTGCTATCGAAAACCTTTCGACTCATTTAATCGAAAGTAAAAAACAAAGAAATAAAACATTGGCAATGAATTTCCGATTATTTTAAAAAAACCACCTCTATAGAATAAAGACTTTGACAAGGGGCGTTATACCTTTAGATATAACACCCACATATGTCCACTTATATGTCAATAAGTTTAATGATGGTGCTCATTTTGTAAATGATTGAAAATGTTTCATGGAGTCTGAGAAAAAGAGTCTAATAATCAACGATGAAGATGACTATGCATTTTGATCCTAATACAAAAGTTGTTTTTATTTTGAAAAAAATAAATATTATTCAGGTGGCATTCACAAATATGGCTAGTGATGAAAATACTGTACATTTTGGGTATGTTTTAAAAAAAGTTAATGAAAAACAACTCGGTAACCCTGATAATTTGAAAAATGTTTTGGGAGGAGAGAAACATAGGTATCATTATGTTATATTCAATAAATTAAAATCAGCTGTGACAAGGTCTTTTTTTTTGTATACATTTTTTTCCTAAAAAAAGGTTGCGAGATACAAAAAAGATTACGCCGTGAAAGAAAATATACAATAACGATTAAATTTTAAGTAAAACAAGATTGCAATTTAATAGATCTTAATGCATCATTCATGATATTAAATAGTAAATTTAAATGTTATGTACACATTCGTTATTTCCTAGTTGCAAATTTGCTTCAGGCACTGGCCATTGTGGGATGTGTTTTGCAAGTACAAAATGCTTCGTAAGTAACTATATAAATCATGTTTATTTCTTCTCAGATGCTGTAAAACTAAGTAATATAATATGAGAATTAAATATTTTTAGAATTGTTTTGAGAATCAAACTGCTGTGTATATAAAAAATGCAATTCATGCCTTGGACCATGTTTTTAAGAGATTAATTAATGTCTTGCGCCCACGCGTTCATATCAGAAAAAAAGATATGGCCATTGATTGTTAAATCATTGATTAAAGGGGGGAGTATATTTTCTTTCTTCATAAAAAAAAAAATTCAAAGATTTTGATGAATAATCACATATTATGTATGTACAATATTTATAAAAGATTTCCTGTGGTTCTCTGAGTTGGATATATGTTATTTTCAGTCTATAATTTAAAATTTTAATTGGCTGAATGCCAAATTAAGATATATATCTTGGGGGAAAAATTAAAATATGACGATAGTGATTGAATTTGTAAACTTTATTGAATTATATTACACATATGTAACTTCATTCATTTTTTTTAGTAGAATTTATTTTCTTTTATGATTGATGGGATGATGGGCCAAAAAGATCTGATTTTCTGAACAATTTAGGAACACTTCGATGAGTGTCATTTATTTGTTCAAACGGCCATTTTTCAAGCTATTGCTTAATTTAGTATTTTTTTCACATTACGAAGAAATATAAAATTAAAACACGAAGTTGTTTCGGAAATAACAAAAATTGCGTTACATTTTGCACAATAACTCAGAAACTAAATAATAGATTATTATGAAATTTTGCCAATTGTATTTTGACGGTTGGTACTAAAATGAGGTGAATGAAATGTTATTCAAAATGCTAATAAGGGGAAGATAAGTAAAATTATTGAAAGCTGACAAAAAAAGTAAATTATAATTTTACAAGGTAGTATTTTATTAAGTTCTTAATAGTGAGCAAAGAAAGAAAATAAATTAAAATGTGAGAATTTGGGCAAATTATTTAGGCGTTTCTTAATACTTTAAGTATGTGTTGAGCTCCATTTTTGTGTATATATACAAATATACAATTTGCGAACGGCAATTATTTGCAAACAATATATTTACCGACCAATGGAACACTTGTATATTTTATATGCCAATTGAATGATCCCACAAAACGGTCCTCATTTTTCATAGCTTATAACTCAACAACAGAAAAAGAATACATAAAAAATAATCGTTATAAATAATAAAATTCTGTATTTTTCATTGTTGAGGAGCTAATTTTCATATTTAATATGTGCTATTAATGCATAAAAATGGATGGAAAGAAATGTTCATTTCATACTCTCATTAGTTTAAGTGATAAATCATCTTTCATTTTCTTCCTATCTATACCTAATAAAGCAGTAAAGTCTCTAGATTACGATGTTTTTAACTAAATAACATATTTATATATGAAGTCATGACTCCTCACTCTTTTTGTTTCAGTCAGAATCGATTCTGAAGTTGCAGTTTAATAAGACCTTAGTGTCATATTTATCTGAGTCGCAAGTAAAAAGTCCCCGTACTCTGAAGTCTGCGAGTATCGAGTCTTTCAGTAACAGTCGATGTCATGTCTGAAATTACAGTTTAGTGAGGCTAAAGTGTGACTTTTATCCGAGTCGCGAATAAGAAGTGTATAATTTGTACTGTTCCTGAATAAAGTATCGAGTCTTTCCGCTACAATCAGAGTCGTATCTAAAGCTATTAAATTACAGTCTCAGTCGAGTCTGAAATTGTAATTTAATGAGGCTTCAATATGACTTTTATCAGAGTCACGAGTAAAAAATCCAGGACCTGCAATGGTCACAAATAAAATATCGAGTGTTCGAGCAATGGTTTTAGCCTTGTCTAAAGCTTTGAAACTATAGTGTAAGTTGAGTCTGAAATTGCAGTTTAATGAGGCTTAATTGTGTCTTGTATTTGAGTTGCAAGTAAAAAGTCCCAGCTCTTCACTATTCATGTTTCAGGTATCAAGTCTTTGAGCTACAGTTCCAGCTATACGAAAGCTTTTAAATTCAACTCCTGCTCAAGTCTGAAATTGTAGCTAATTGAAGCTAAGTGTGACTTTATCTGAGTTGTAGATAAAAAGTTCTAACTTTACTTGTTTACGTTATTAGTATCGAGCCCTTCAGCTACAGTTCAAGCTTTGTGTAAAGCTTTTGACTCGAGTCGGAAGTCATAGTTTAATTTAAAGTTCAAATCATATTTTACATTTGATTAGCGTCAATTAGTAAAGTACTAATACAATCTCGACTCTCTATCTTTCTTTCGTTCACTGAAATGATGACTAAAACCTAGTAATCCCTCTTATATATTTATGTTGTATATTAGCATAGAATGTGAGACATTTGAAGGAAGGCGTAGCTAATTGTTGTCATGATGTCGTGTCCATGTGAGTCAGTGACTGAGACAATTAGATACAGGAGAAGAAATAGGGGAAGAAATGTTACATAAAATGAAAAAGGGGGGGTTCTTCCTAATGAGACACCAGGATTTACTAGGATCTAAATAAAAAGACGAAATGAAGAATATGTTGTTATATTATAATATGTATATACAAGAAAGCTGTGAAAGGAGGAAGAAAGGGAGTGAAGAAGATGGAAGATGGCGGAAATTCCCTAATTTTTCTGATACGTGTTTTTTTTATTAATGTCTGCACAGATTCACAATATTATTATTATATATATACATATATATTGAGTCAATCTGAAATTGACATAGGGAAAGAACGTTTATTGTGTGTCCATTGTCCAAACCTAATAGTGATGATGAGTAATATAATGAACAGGAGTAGTAACTAAGGGATGAAAACTAGGGTTGTAATTTGCAAGTACTTTTAGAGTGAAAAACAGAACATTGTAACCTATGAATTTTTGTTGGAGAGAAGTTTAGCTGCCATGACATTCCCAACTCAATATCAAGCAACTATATAGCAGGATTTATTTCCTTCATGGTCCTGGATCCTACTCTGAGTCCAGCATGGATTTAGATACTTATAAGTAGGGTTGTAAATTTTAAACACTTTTTATTATGCGAGTTAAATTTTTGTGGGAAGCTTAAACATTTATTTTTGTATTAAATAAGTGGGTTATGTTCAGAACAATGTCCTTAGAAAATCGCATGTTAAAATCTAACTTCTGCCATATATCTAATGAATATAAAGTCTAACTTGTCTATATGTTAAAAACCAAAAAAAAAAAAAAAAACACGAAAATTAATGTCATTATCTAGACAATTTGAATATTTTATAAGAGGAAAGTTGCTTAACTGTTATGACGTTTTATTAAATGGGCTTCAACTAACTAAAAGAGGTAGGAAATAAACGAAAATCCCACTCCGTATCAAACAAGTTTATAGGCAGGAATTACTTCGTTTTTTATCCTCTATTATACTCGTAGTCCAATAGAAATGTACACTTATAACTCCTTCAGAGATCATCTGTGTAACTTGGCATTATCCATGAACTCCAGAACTTTATACTTAGATGTTCCCTCCTCAATAATTAAAAAAAGTTTTTATAAGAGCTTTGTCTAAATAAAATAACTTATTTAATTTGCAACTACAAATGGCTCTCGCTCGTCAAAGGATTTATAAGTATATATAAGTTTAAAAGCTACGCTACTCTCCTCCAAAACATTTTTCAATTTGTGTTAGTTACCCTGTTAATCTTAGGGTTAGTTTTTGTTTTTTTTACATACAAAAAAAGCTTACGATTTCCCAACCTAATCATATCCATAATAAATTTGTTCAAGCAAAGTCTTTCAAATATATGTACATACCAAATCCACGTCTAGTCATATACAAATATGTACACACATGTATCACATCCATTCCAATCCATCATATTAAGAGGGAGACACAAAAAGAAACCAATATTATTCCGGATGTGTAATCATATATTTTCTTGAAGTCGCAATCCACATTCACTTTTATATAGAAACAAGCAAGGAATTACGTCATGCAAATACGGAATAAAATAATGATATTTTTACATTCATTTTTAAGTCGTATGGTAACCCTGAGAGTTTGATTTTGAAATAGAGTAATTTAGCTGTCATGACGTTTTACTACTAGTAGTTATGAGAAGAAGTAAAAATGCACAAGTTCCACTTCGTAGAAAACAATTTGTAGGGATGGTTTATGTCGGAAATTGATATTTCATTCTAATCAGAGTTCAACAAAGCCTACAAATGGGTTATTAATTTATAATACGTAATGTGTGTTAAGACAATTTATTTCATATTATAGTCATCAAACCTCGCGAATTCTCGCTTTTAAAGTATATAAGTTCTGTAACTTAAAATGTGTCTTTTTTGTAGAAGTGAACATACTATAATAAATTAAATTTTGTACGCATGAAATTTACTAACATGGCATGTTCTCTTCCCAATGAAGGAACATTTTAAATCACATAATCTCTTTTTTTAGAAAGGTAGAATTGCTTAGGTTTGAAGATTATAATAAACAAAGTACTTAAAATAAATTTGCATGTACACGCATGATAAATGTGTTAACTCAACTTTTTGACATATAACCATTGATGAAGATGTTCTGTTTAAGAAAAAACAATTTTTTGGATTAAAACAGTTTAGCTTTCATGACAATTCATTAAATTAGCTGAAACAAATAAAAAAATGTTACTCTTCGTCATACATTAGCAAACACGTTCATGGTTACGCTTTATAGTTTATATTAATAATATGGTCTCTCTTGAAGAATGTAAAAATAATGAGAACAGCTTCAGAAAAAATCTTTTATAAGCACACACGAACGTTCTATCAAATTTTGAATTTAGTAGAAAATGAATCTCACTCCTCAGGAGTTATATAATAATAACTACATCTAAGTAAAAGAAAATTCAGTTTTGAGACTACCAGTTCCCAAAAAACTGACCTGCTAAAAAGTACATATGATTAACTACTTAAAACTCCCCTAAAAATCATCAGTGTTACTCTCTCTTACTCGTGACGTAACGCACTTTATACTTAGATAGGTTCTCCATAAAATTAAAAATAATAATGTTTAAAAAAAACAACTTTTTAGATTGCCAATTACAAAAAAATACATAGAATTTACAACTCTACGTATTTACATAGTAGATGCAAAGAATGGCCCCTTTCGTCTTGATTAGTATTAATGCCTTTCCATCCTCATTTGTTTAAATTAAGATAATGATTATTTTTTTCCAAGATTTTACTGCATACCTACTTTCAGAACTTTTATTATTATAGGATAATTTTATCAAATATGAAGATGGGATATTATGGCTGGTGGCAGTAGTGGTTGTATGTAGTGTCCCATTGGGATTTGATATGAAAAAAGCACTCCTATCTACATACATACTTCACATATGTACAAATATACAGTTTTTGTAAGTTTAATATGTGTTGGTTATACAAAGTATGGAACAACAATACCTATGGCTAGAGAGGGAGGGAAACAGAGTCATCAAGTTTCTTTCTGCTTCTATGACATAAACATACACACTTATTTATATCCATATATAGAGTCTGTGAGGTAAAATTGTGTACTTCTTGATAACGAACAAATAGGGTAAACTTTTGCAAGAATGAAGAGGAGTACAGCATATAGGCTTTATCACAGACTTCTTTATTGATATATCTTTCTATTTTTTTAAATCATTTCCTTTGGATGCTACCAAGGCCTCGTATAAGTGATGGGGTATATATAACTAAAAGTAGAATTGTAGATTTACTAAGGAGTAATTCTTGACTATACTCTTACTTTTGTTTCTTTATTTTCTCTCATAGTAGGGGGGAGAGGGGTTTAAATAAAATTTAATTCTAGCCGAAATTGTCGGTTGCAAAAACATCTTTGAAACACTCCAGAAAAAATAAGTTTTAATTTCTGGGAAATCTCCAAAATAATTTTTTTTACCTATGAATGCTTATTTTTTTATGCTATTGTTAAAGTAATAAGAAGTATGTCGTGATCATTAAAGGTTTTTTATGCTTCAAGCAATACTAATATAACATTTTAAGTTTATAAAATACAGTTTTAAGGTCATATAGAAGGTCACAAAAAAGTCAACATCTGATCCTTTTTTATTTTAGCGTGTGTACTATGGTGCCCAATTTTTAGGGTGACGTGTTAATTCAATCTTTTTTTTTTTTTGTATTTCAATAAAAAAGTTCTGATTGTATAGTTTCCTTCCTCAAAGAGAGTTTTTGAGCTCGATAGCCATTTAAAAATGACTTTTTTTAACGACATTTTTAGTGTAAAGGGATTCAAAAGTTGCTATTTTAAAGTTATGTTGCTCATTTCAGAAAATTGAATATGAGAGATATGTTATTCAATTTCAAAAGCTGCATTAAAGTTCCTTTTCTCAAGTGATACATAATAAAATAATCCTTATTATTGATTTTGAAGAAAAACAAAAGGTAGCCCAATGAAATACTTTGAACAATCAAGCGATCAGAACCCCTGTTCTGACGTCCAAATCGAATTTTCAGGGTTGGGAGGGAGAGATTTATAAGTGTAAGTTCTTGTTACTTATAGAAGAATTGAAGATCGACTTCTGGTAAATTCCTGCTTATACGTCCTTCCTATGTACAGAGTGGGATTTGTGTTAACTTCCTTCTTTTCATGGCTGCTTGCAGCTGATTTGTATATAAAACGTCATGATGGATAACTGGCTCTCATCTCAAAAATTAATTTTCGTTTTCTTTAACCCTTACATACCGATAGGTCATAATTTATGCAACTCTATTCATTAGGTCCCTACACGTACAATTACAAAAAAAAAAAAATAGTTAAGCTTGTTTAAAAAATGTCGGGGCATCCACCTCACACTAATATACATTTGTATTTACAGGCGACCACCAACCATCATAATGGTTTTTTTTTGTGTGCCTGAATGTATGGTATTTACATCTATTATACATAAAAGTATACGTCTTGATGTAATCTCTTATAGATCAAGATATCCACTCTCTTTCTCTCAAAAGAATACCTTAGTATAATAATCTTGTCACAAAACTAATCATTATCATTATGAAATATTATTCCCCTCCCCAGATGTTTTGAACATATTATTTGTCCTCTTCTTGGTCCTTGACAGCTGTTGTCCGAACGTCAATTTTGACACTCGAAGGATTAATAATATTCCAAATTAACATTGTAGATACAAAGACATAATATACTCAGCATTTAGCTCATCTGTTCATCTTCACATTCTTTCTTTTTTGTAACTTCAAATATCCGTCAAATTGTAAAATGAATCGATTTTTGAAATGCTCAAAAATTAAAAAAAATAGTTTTATGGCGGTCCCTGAAAGTGTATTTGTCAGATTCAGCTGACAAAACTGTACTTGAAGAAATACAAAATCCTTGAGATGTACGAACGCCGCGTGCCCATTATAGTATGCTTCTGTGGAGGCACATCCAAAGCAGATAATTTAGTTTACAAAGCTGTCAAAATCAAGTGTTTACGATGTCTTCCAAGGCTTTCAATGAGTCTGATGGGTAGAGTACACTTGCAAGGGAGACTTATGATCGTTCTTAGAGCTAAAAACGCTATCGAGACTTCATGAGGCAAAAGAAAAAGAAGGAAATATGACTTCCTTGCTTCTCAGATCTGAACCCCTTTGGCTGCCATTTGTAAGGCATTTTGGAGTAAGAGTCTAATAATTGTGCACTTAAAACTATTGACTCCTCCAAGATACAGAAAAAGTTACACTTAAAGGGCTGTGCCAGGTTCAGAGCCAACATATATTATACCTCATTTTTTTTAATTTAAAATCCCCAGCCTGATGTATATCTGTCTGCAAAGAAAAAATTGATCTCGGACCGAGTTTCAACACTAATGGATACATATCATAAGACGTTATTTGTTTATTCCTTTATATTTGAAAGAAAATAAAAAGAAATCATAGAATGAAAAGCAGAGTTTGGATAGAGGGGGAAGGAGAAAGAGTTAACTTGACACTAATACGTTTTTTCATGTTTTAAGTAAACATTTCCAATAATATATGCATATATATAAATATATATACACACTACACAAATTTTGAAATAACATACGAAAACACCCAAATAAACAAACATATATATGAGCAGAGGTATATAAAATATTTCCAAGATAGCGAAAGCGTGATTGATAGTTGGCTATCTTATCAGGCCTTTATTTTACAGCCTTGTTATCTTGATTGGGTAATTTTTGAAGACAGAACATCTAAGTATTAAGTAATAACTAGTATTTGTGCTCAAGTAAGAGTAAGGGTTTACTCTGAAGCTTTATGACCAAGTCCTTACTGAACTAGTAGTAGAATTGAGGATTGATATTGGAGTAATTTTAGCATATATGTTCTTGTTTTATACGGGGTGGGATTTTTAGTTCACTTCCTTCCTTTTAAGATTGCTTGCAGCTCATATCATTGTTTTATCCATTTAACGTAACATAATTTCAGAAATATACTCAAAATATTTCATACTTTGTTCCAATTATAGATTAATGTCCACGTGTTCCATTTAAATTAATTAAAATGTCTGTTGTATTCCTAACTTCAATAGAAAAATAAACAAAGGATGTTGTTGTGAGTTAAGACTTTTGCTTTAACTATAGTTATGTTATGATCAGATGTCTATTAAACATGCCTTAGAAAGTGAGAGCTTTTTATCTTACTAGAAACCCATTTAATAGATCCCACTAATTTTTGATTTAGAGTTGTAAATAAAAAATATTCCTCAATACAAACATTTTACGAAATGAAATTATCAAATAGTGTTGGTAATTTGAGAAATTCCTATTTAATTATAATCAAGGATTAAAGATGTTTAAATATTTTAAGTAAAAGTAAACTTCTTCTTGGAAATAAGTAATTTGATAATGAAGAACATACCATATTATCCCTTTCAATTTCCATTTGACCCCCATTGAAGAAAATTCAATGATTTTATTCTAGATGTGGATATTTTTGAAAGACTATTTTTTTTATGCGAAGTTGTGATTTATTCTGGGTTTTTATTAGTATTATTTTGACTCTTTTAAAACTATTAAATATGATTTTGATAACAATGTTTTTCTATTTGCGTCGATCAAGTCAAGTTAATAAATAGGAGGAGAAAAACTTATTCCTTCTTCGTATTCCCACTGAGCACTTATTAATTTTGTTTCAATGAAATACTTTCCATTCGGACTTTTTGTATTTTTTGCCTACTTTTCATGTGGTACTATTGCGGCAATTCTCTCTTCCTTCAATATGAGTACCAATAAGCTTTTATTTTTAAATAATGGTGAGATTGTATAATTCGTGACAAAACTTATAGCGTTTCCTGAAGAAAAATGAAAAATTATGATTGTATAGAAAACCACTTATGTGGACAACAGCAGCAAGAAAACTCTAAATCAGTGAGTTATACTGGTCAAGTACAGGGTGCCAATTAAAAGAACAATTAAAAAAATAAAATCATTTTTTTTTAAATTTAAAAATCAACTCCCCATCTCGTCAAAAAATTAAGAACTTAAGTCAAATCGATAATTATTTTTCGAATCCACACACCACTAATATAAAATACCATGAATATAAATAATTTGAGTGGATATATTTCTGAATAATATTATGAAATTCTGTTAAACTTGAGGATTTGTTTTTCTCTATGTATAAAATTTATTTATATATTATTGTGAATAGATACAAATGATATATTAGTAAATATTTCTGTGTAATATTTGCTATGCCTGTCTATTATTGATATCTTCACTTAAATCTAACATCAACGAGAATACAAAAATCTAAAATATTTTTTATGTAAAAAAATAAAAATACGTGATGTACAATACCAACAATATATTTTGCAAATATTGAAGTACCCTAACAAACCTCCATTTCAATATTGTACATATTTTGAACATACTAGTAGATATATGTACAGGGGTTATCTCCCGTTTTCCCTGAATTTCTTTGGGACTACGGGAAATTCCCGGGATATCCTTCTTTAAATTATTTCATAATATGCATGGCTCGAAGTTGAAATCCAACACCTCTCTCGTGTTTAGAAAAAATATGAAATCTATAATTTTTTGTAAAATGAAAGACAAAGTATTGTAGGTAATGTATCTTGAGACTTACTCGGTGTAGTTGCCGTCGACCTCTATACGGCACCTGAACCCCTATCAAGCCTTGATGACGAAGTCCCTGGGTATGGATTTGAAGTGCTTCTTGATGACGGCCACCAGACTTGCCTTATTTTGTGTGGGGACATCTATTAGTATGTACCTCAAGGTAGCCCCTGAAAAAAGCATCTATCGGATTAAGGTCATCGCTGCGTGTGGCTGTTTAGTGGTTGTCCACCTGGTTCTGGCAAAAAAAAAAAAAAAAAAATCTCAAAATAAGAAGCTCATGTTCCTCTCCTTGGACTGTTTGAGCTTCTTCAAGAGATTGCCCCACTTCAACAGCCTCTGGTTCTTGTTGGGGTGGGTCAAGATCTGCCCAGTTTGCATCTTGTAACTTGGCTTCTATTGAGTCATACTATGATCTTCGTGACTTCGAAAAAGTCTTCAGAGAGTTCTTTGAATCCTTAAGTTTCTTCCTGGTTTTTCCTGGATATAACGCATTTTTAGCCTAGTGGTGCTATAGATGTCACAGTTGCTGGATTGCCCTTCTTTATTAATTTGATACATTGCTTCGGCACATCTCCGTTCCTTCTTTGTGAACTAACTCCCTGAGTATAGTTCTTCCATCGTGACGAAATTAGACAAAATAAATGTGTTTTGTTTTTGTATTACGCGTGATTTTTTTATAACGACGACACATAGGTCAAGGGCGACATAATCCGCAGCTCTGGATGAATTATCAGAAGAAAATTGATCTGTATCCTTAATTTACTCATGTTTTGACGAAATTAAACTTTCTATTATCTCATAGTCTAAAAGGAAAAAAGTTATTTGATAATTTTAAAGAACTTAAAGATAGGATAGACATCATAATATTTGAATCATCAACACTTAAGCAAGTTAAAATGTTTTTTGTCAAAATTGTATGTGGATAACATTTGTATTTTTCAACAAATTGTCGTCAATTTCAATTAAAAATTATGAACGTACTGATTTTATTTTAAAAACCATATCAGGGCCAATATATATCCCTTAAATATTAAAAAGGTTTTATGTTATAGTTAAAATTATTTAGGATCTCATCTCATAACACAAATTTGAATGCAATGCGTTTCAGTGACTTAAATTTTTCAATGAAATATTGCATTGTATTTTTATATCAAGTAAAAATAAATTCGGATTTTCTCCTTCTTTGATTTTTGTTCAAGATTGTTGTTATGGCGATACGACAAAATTATGCTGACAAATAATTCCCAACGAAGTGGAAATCGTAAGCTATAAAAAAAATACCGTGCGAACTATTTGTGATAATGGTTGTATTAACTCTTTCTTGTAAAAGTACCCCATAAAAAAAAGATAGTTCCCGAAAAATAAAAATAAAATATTTCCCGGATCTTTCTCTACGACAATTTCCCGGAAAATGAGAAACCTTTATATGAAACTTGATTGCCCACTCATATAAGGAGCTTAATGATTTGTATTTTTGAAGAATTTTTATTGACAAATTCTGTATACATTGAAAATAATAAAATTAATCCCAATTCTTTTGTTAAAGGAATCTACTATTTGTTATTTTTTCTTATTATCCAATCCATATGGGAAATATTTTTTTCTTTCTTTATTTCTTGATTAATTAATTAATTTCATTGTTGTTTTCATTAATCAAATATTTTTTTACAAGTTTTTTTTATTTTTTTCAATTAAGAATTCAAGGCATCACTAATTTACTTTTTCATTCACGGGATAAATAAAAAGGAAGGTTCATTGATATTTTGCCTCAAAAAAAGAGCTGATGAAAAATGGAATAAAAACATTCTCATGGTCATTTTTTTAATGGCTAACATACTTTTTTTATATTAAAAAAAACTTTTATATGATAAAAACCAAAAAGTTTTGAATAATATTGTGCTTTATAAACGTAACCAGCTTTTATTTTCTAGCACACAAGCATATGGTGAACCAGCATAAAAACAATCTGGAACAAAAATCAGGAAAAATTCTTAATTTCTTTTTTTACTTCATATATACAAACAGCTCAATAGCTCATATACATATTTTCTGTTCAAAACTCTGGGATGAGTTAAGATACCCAAGACTTTAGCTATAGTTTATAACCTTTAGCTGATTTAAGAAAATCGTACTGTTTCTGATATGGACCTTTTCAATCATAAAATATCACAATTTATCTTGCTTTTATTGGGACGTTCAATTATAGCTAATTTATATGCAAATTGCGGCACCATTAAAGGGTTATTAAGAAAGATTTGTTGATAAAAAATAATTTGTCATAGAATAGAAATATAGTCCAAACTTCATTTTTATTAATATCCTTCTAGCTTGCTTTTTTTTGTTGAACGGCCAAATATAACAATAAAAAACAAAATTCTCCTTTTTATGATACTACAGATGACGTCCCTTTATCCCTTATTGTTATTTTCCTTCATGCCTTGTGCAACTTTTTCTTCTCCCTGGCGAATTTACCTGATTAATTCGGTTAAATATGTAAATTCATGGATGCTGCCTAGTTAGTTACAGATAATGATTAAAATCTTGTGTATTTGGGCATATATATATAAAAAAAAGAAACCAAAAATCAACTTTGAAACCCTTACTATTTTTAGAATGTTTTGGAACACAGCAGCTTTGCTGTCATGACGTTAGAATTAGAGTTACTTAAAGTAAATAAGTCGCTCTACAACCACTACATTGTACATATATTGATCACATGGTCTTCGTTTTGCCACTGGCTTTACAACTTTCATACTGACGAGTCCGGTACTTTCATTTAGATTTCTACTAGATAAAACATTATTTTATGAGTCCTTTTTTCATTACATACGCACCATCCAAAATTAGATCATAAACTTTCAAATCTAATGCGGACATCTCCACCCTTCACCTTGGATAAGATCAATATATTCATATATATTATGAAATAGTGGGGGGGATCCATGATTACAAGTGAGATTATTTCATGACTCAGATAATCACGCAGTAGTGTCATAAGATTTTACTCACTTCACAATCTAGGAAATTGGATTAATCCATTTTTAGAGGGTCCTGAGTCTAGAAGAGATTATATATATATATGGAAGGAAGCTTTCAAAATGATGACTACTTCCGTTCGTACATATACCACATATGAGTAACTAATTTTCAAGTGATTATAACTTACTTATAAAATATGTAGTAGGGATGTATCAGTGGTAAAGTTTTTATAAAAGCTTTAGCATAGAACAATCTTTGATATTTGTTGTCATCGTAAATCCATTTTCGAACATTTTAATAGGTCTAATTACCTCTGGTACTTTACCTCTGTTTGTTAGTCACAAATATTATGGCAAAAGTTACAAATTGATTTAGATCAAAATTAGTACAGAGACTATATATGGTCATAGTAAGAGACCATAAAAGTTTGAAAAATCTAGGTCAAACGTCAAGGTAACACAACAGCATGAGTTAAAAATGCATAATCGACCATTATTTTGGATTATATTGAGGTGTCATCATGTTGTTTAATAAAGATGCTTTACATATCAAAAAATCCAATTTTAAAAAATTGAGCATTTGCGAAGGTCTGCGATAACCAAGTTCCTATTTTCGTTTAGAATTTTATGAAGGACAAACTGAGGACAATGTAAAAATATTCACGTGTTTTAAAGTTACATAATGTTTACTAAACTAATTCAAATGTTGAACTGAGTACGTTTCTATTAGAACATTAGTGAAAATCATTCCAATTAAAGGGTGTTTGTAAATTTCACACATTTCCAAGTCACTTTAAGAGGACCGATTTCTTGCCCCAAATATTGTTAAAGCGGTCCTAGGAATGAGTTTCTATTAAGTCTTTTTTTAATTTTCTTTCAATTTTTTCTTTCGGTCCAATTCTTTTTAATATTCAACAGTCAAGGACTGATTAGTTGGTCCTACCGTTCTTGCTATTTATTTTCTTAAGTCCTAGCTAGAATAAAAGAATATGAAAGCGAAGAAAATAATGAACAATAGCGGGAACATTATAAATTTATTATTATATGTATATTTGAAAACACCACCTCTGACTTAATTTGTAAACTTCGCTATTTCAGCTGTTGTAGATAGCGTAAAAGACTGATAAGGACCCGTAATTGGATAGGACTTTCCAATTGGACCAAACTGATAGGAATGCAGTCTTTTCATTTTTTTGAGACCGATCCAAGACTATTCCTATATGAAAGACCGATACAACCCTAATATATATACAGTGTTATAGTTATTTTTTGGAAAACCCGAGACACGTGTCCCTAACCGAGATAAAAAGATATGTGATTCGTCAATCTGAAGTATTATTTTTATTCTAGTGTAAGAAATGTTTGTATACTTCTGGGTAAAAGAAGAATTGGGAAAGATGGGGGGATCCCCCTTATTTATATTTATAACTTTTATTATTACTCTATCAATGTGAACTATAAGTACTGCTGAAAAATTCTAATTCTTTCGAAATAATAATTATTATTTCATATTAATTTGATTTTAATCAGCTTGATGGAATATTTTAATCTCCAATATACAATATATATATATATACGAGGGCTAAGACGGTACGCTAACCCTAAGTTTCAGTATGAACCTCAGTTTAACCCTTCACGGTACGCGGTTCGGTACAGTATATGAATATTTTTTTTTTTTCCATAGAATAAATGTAGTTTTCCAAAATTCTTCCTAATTTTATTGTTTAATAATTTATTTTCTGTACAAACAAATTACCTATTCCTAAATATACTTAACATTTCTTAAAAAAACAATGGTTGATATAAAATATTGACAGATAATATAACATATAATATAATATTCGTGAATTTATAAAAAATTTTACAACAAATTGAGCTTATCTACATTTTCCAGTAATCTACAGGTCGATTAGCAGTCCCAAATGTGTCTGCAGTCCTTAGGTAGTGTGAAGCTAACATGGAAATATTGATGAATCTATATAAGTTATTTCTCCACCATACCCTTGGGTTTTGTCAACTGGGATGTATTTTATCATTTTTGTATAAACAAATACATAAATCATTTCATAAATAAAAGGATGCTTATGAATTAAAATCTTGCCTCACTATCTAAATCTATTAATTTAAAAGATAATATAAATAACAAAATTGTAATATAATTTTTTTTAATATGTTATTATGTATAGGTATATGTACCGCACCGAGAGTAAAACCGTACTTAATCAAGCTGCAGAACAACCTCGTACCGTACCAGTCCAAATATATGCATATATTAGTGTTGTGTCGATCTTTGTTTAGTACTGAAGACTGCAGTCCCGTCGAGTCTGGTCAGACCAAGTTCAGTCCTACAACTTATAAAGTTCCGTCTTTGATGATATCACTCCAATTAATTTTTCCTTTTTTTATCACTTATAGTACAAACAGTTTGAAGGACCGGTCCTAAGGCTGGACTGGAACAAATAAATAAGGTTTTATGCAACACTAACCGATGTACATTGTTGCGTATAAATCTACGAACAATTGTAAAAATTGACTCCTCATATGTAGATTATAGATTTATGTTCGGTTTCATATGGATATGCAGAGTCGTAAATCCGAAGCATTTTTTAAATAACCCATTCCGTTCCAAAGAATCATGAAACATATAATAATATAATTTAAATGAGCAAAACTTGAAGGATTATTTTAGCTTACTGATCAATTTTTCCAGAAATAATTCCAGGATGTTTTATGTTGACACGTTGAATATATTCTTACTTATACATTGACAGGCGTATGCTGAGGTCTGACTTTATTTTGTGTACATCCTATATACACATTATACAGTCCCATGGCTCATTTCTTCTCCAGACAATGAGATTGGATTATAGCAAAAAGGATTAAGAGAAAAACGAATTGTGTATATCGTATACTACACACAATAGAAACAGTCGTAAACAATAGGTCACGTGTCATCAGAAGTGGAAGGAGGGTCATTGATTCTCCAGCTCACCAAGTGTTAGGGGCGTTGGATTAATATTTATTTTATTCATGAACTAAAGGGTCGGTTGTTCCGTTGGTTATGTAAGTGTATTTATATTTGTGGGTGTTCCCTGACATGAGACTAAGAGAAGGGCCCATTTTTTCAATCAAAGAGCCCTTTGGGCCCGTTTACCAAGTAAAAGAAAGTACTAAGAGATGTAAATACTTTTGAAGTCTAAAATGAAGCTAACACTGTATAAATTTATTAAATTATTCTTTTTAGTTGAACTTTACAATTTACTCTTTAAAAACATCAGGTTAAAGATATCTTTCAAATGAATTAAAAAGTTGCACTTCAATTACAATTATGTACCATAACAAAAATGCATTTGGTAGGTGTCCCAGTCATCCTATGGACGTTTATAATACGTGTATCGGAGCATTGACTTGAATCTAAAAAAAAATCATTGGACTTAAATGTTAACGTTTACCGATCCTCATCCGAGAGCTGCAGGTTCAAGATGAAAAAAACACTGGTTGCTGATCCTTGGTATTGATGAAGTTTTGGAGACATAAATTTTTTAATTATCTTAGAAAAAATTATGTGTCTGAGAAATCATTTCTGTACCTATCGATTTGTAACTTGTGCTCTAACATGGGAACATCCTTGCGTATTTCGTCAGAGAAAAAACGAGTCGTGTTTAGACTCGTTCAAGAGTGTGGTGGCTTTCGTCTCCCAAACAAGTTTATCAAGTTTTTACGCGGGGTCGTAGTAACAAAATTCCTTAAAGTTGAAGTATCAGCACTGTGTTTATTGAAATTTATTTGTTTGTGTTCCTTCTTCCTCTTTTCTCTCACCTAAAGTTAGCAATTCCAGCTCATAATGATATGAAACAACATTTATTTAATATGAATGCAATACATTCAAATTGAATTAAAATTCCCTCATTCCAAGTTATTTATAAAAAAATGAATTTCAAAAGATTTCAATTCAAGAAGAACTATATGAAGCCATGAAAAAATATATGAACGAATACACATTTATGACATATTCTTTATATGAGGGCGAAACCTCCTGGGGGTAAGACTCCGGTCACTGTTCAAACAAGTACTCAGACATATAGAATTCATTCTTTTAATGGTTACTTGGACTTTAATTATATTAGTCAGAACAGACTCAAACGTCATTCTTTTCTGTGAAGGCATAGTTGTGTAACTTTGTTAGGATCTTTTTTTACATACCAGCAAACCAAGAATGCTAGCACTATACCACCATGTGTCGGTTTAGTGTTAATAGATATTTGAAAAAAACAAATTTTGTTGACTTGTCATATCCTTCATTTAGGATTAGTTATATTTGAGAGCTTAAAAAAGATTCTATTATAGATATATATATATATTATCTCTGCTCAATTGTGTAGACAAAACTAAATATACATCTGAGTTATGTAGTTTAATTTGCAATTTTTCTTGGAAACCATACTGAGTTCAATCTATTAAAATGAACTTATCTAAGCCATTGTATACATATGTAAGCAAGCGTGGTTAAACATATATTGAGAATCAACATCGTTATTCAAACCCAATAAAAAACTGTTTGTTTATTTATTTTTGGAGCTCATTAACTAAAGCCACTAAAAGATAGAAAAAACGTTAGATTATTGGATTTTCTTCCTGCTGAATTTATTTTTAAAAAAACAATGTGACTATTATAGACATTTTTAATAAGATTTGAAGAAGAAATATGGAATTTGTGGAGCCCATGGGAACATGATGCTAAATCTGTTAACATATCTAATGATAAAGTTAAGCATTTATTTCTGTTTTTCCATTAAAAATTACCAAAATTTTTGTTTATTTTATCTTATAAACAGTCTTCAGTAGAAAGGGTTAGTCCAAATAATGGAGCTACCAAGATTTTATGTCTGTTGTTTTGAGTGAGTTCCATCAGGGCTGTCACCACGAGTGTTGTATGAACTCCCTGGATAGTTTAGTTAGACATTTTTGAATAACTATAAAAAATCCGAATAAAGGTTGTTTAATATGATTCAATTACTTAAAATTTAATGAAGAAAGACTTATCAAAATTTTATTTTCCATTTTATTAAACAAAATCCTGTCATTTATATTGAAGTCAAAGAAAACAGGTTTAATGAAGGTTTTGTCTCCCGGTGATAACGGTCCTGCTATCATTTATGTACAAATCTCGTTGTGGAATTAAATTAAATGGTTCGCTCAAATAATGGAGCTTCCGCGTTTTTATGTCTGTTATTTTGAGCCTAGCTTGTATTTATTCTACGAGGTATTCAAATTAACTTTTTCATTGAATATATGTGTATATTTGGTAGTATATACCTTTGGTTTTAATGTGTATAACTATATGTATAAAGATACACAAAAGAAATCTGTTTTGGTGCTTATTGTTCTTGCTGTTATAGGAAGTTCATAAAAGAAAGCTAAAGTTTCAGGTTATATAATAATACCTATATTTGTATTTTTATTACTCTGAGTGTAATAATGAAGTTAATGGAAGTAAAAAATGGAGTAACAACAAGCACCTTTCACCCAATCAAGATTACTTACTTACTCATGAAAGAAGACAAGGGAAGTTTGAACAAACAGAAACGGTCTTTTTTATAGAGAGAAAGAATAAAGGGGAAACGTAAAAAAGAAGAAGATATTATGCCCCAAGGACCGGGAATTTTTTTTCCAAGAACTTTAGACATAAAACAAAAAGAAGTAATGGGAATGAACTACTTTTAATAATATCTTTCATGATGAAAAAGAATTCAGAAAAAAAAGACACTTTAATCATATTTTGGATAAATGCCTTTTTCATAATGATGTCAAAGAATAAGATATAAGGGAGAAAGACGCAGTCTATATTCGTTTTTTTTTTTGGCAATGAATTAATATATTCAATAGATATATTTTGGGACGATTTATCAATGAATTAATATTCTCTTCTTATTATAATAAGTAACTTTTATTTGATAAAAATATTTATAAATTTTTCCTCATTTCCATATGTACAACGAAGATCCCAGTAGATGCCTTTACTTTATATTGATAAAATAGAGAAATTGTTAATATATATCTGATGTAATACTTAGTGTTACAATTTTTATAAGCTGTCAATTATGTAGAATATAAAGAACCCAAAAAATGTCATGGTCATCCTGACAATAAAAATAATTTTTGAGAGAGGAAGAGCTTAGCCTTCATGACGTTTTACAATATTAGCTACAAGAAAAATTAAATAAACGCAAATCCCATTATGCATTTTGCAGGAACATATGTAAGAAAGAATTACTTAAAAAGGGTTATCATTCTACAGCTAACTAAAGTGACAGTTTGGGGTACACCCCACTGTATATGTCTCTCTGCTTATTAATGAAAATATAATAATAACATCTTAACAGGTTACCAACAACAAAAACATTTGCACGCTAAAAAATACTTAGGTTTTGCAACTCTAATCATATATATCTATGCATTTAAAATTCAATATTTAGTAATCATACTTACCCCATATCTCAAACAGTGAAAATCTGTATAATGCAAGTATCTTTAGACCCTCTTTTTAATATTTTAGCAGAATGTTATGTAGTACAATTTTGTCATCAGGTTCATGCTTCACCTTTTTTGCAAAATACTTATTAATTAAGAAAATATTTTCTTTTACTTTTTTTTTTTGTGTGATAGTTTAAGAGAAAATAAAAACTTTGAAGGAAAAAATACATAAATAAGAATCTAAATATATATTTTTATATTTGCAAATTCGCAATTGAAGTGATGAAAAGTATAACTAAAGAAGGGGTGAGATGAGATTATTTTTATATTCACTAATATTGAATAGAATATAAGTTTTACTTGAGGGAAAAAAACAAAACATGTATAAGGAGTTATAACTTCGACAATAAAATTAAATTTATGTTACAATTAATTAGTATTCATTTTAGTCTATTGGAAAGAAATGAGGGAGGGGGGGGTGTAATAAAAGTTGTGGCTATTCTAGGATATTAGTTTAGTTTGACCACAACATAATTTTTTATAAACTTATATAATTAATTTAATTATGCTGAAAGTATATTTAAATTTCAAAAACAATATATATTTTACAGTAAATAGTGTTGATATCATAGTTTTTAAAATTAGTAAAAGCCTTATCAACAAACGTATTACAGAACCAATAATGATAATATTTAGAGTGTCAACATATAAACAATCTTAAATCTTAAAGTCAAGTAAAGGAGACAAACCAATTATTTTTATTATACTTTTACATAAATAAGGCATTTATATCCCTATTTTTTTTTAAATTAGGGGTTTAAGTTAAGGGATAAAAGAATAACTGCTGTTGCTTAAATTTTTAATTTATTTTAAGAACATTTTAGTGCCCCCGATACGACATTTCAAATAATTTCTTGTTTATTTCCTTGTGACTATATCTTTTTGCTAATTTAAGTGGAATTCGCGGAATTTTTAATAGTGTAATATAATTACTTTGTTGATAGAAATTGACGATAACGCGTCGAAAAAAACAATTGTAATCTGGACTTAATTTTTTTGTGTAAAATTTTAGCTTACTAATGTGTTTTGTTGACTCCGTTCGATTTGAATTGATTTTAAAGTTAAAAAAAAATCTAAGCTGAATTAATATTTTATTGAGTCGGTTTAAGTTTAATAACTAAACCTTGTCAAATGTTTGTAGGCATTGTAGTTCTGTTGTTCCTAAGGTATTGCCTTATAAATATTCATTTCTAACAAAGTTCTTTCTAATCCCTGAGGAGACATAACTATGTGGTTTCGTAACTAATTTTACAGCCTCGCAGCTATTAAAAAATATTTACCCATTAGTGCTCAATAAGCAAACAATAATTCCTTTAAAATACATGAAAGTTTAAATATATTAAATTTGGTATACAATGGCCACATACCGTTTTCAAACATTTTTGGGGTTGTCTACTTTATCATTTAAAAACATTATTAACTAATTTCGATACTTTAATGCGTCCGTGAGGATTTTTTTCCATATTTGATACCTCTTATACTTCTTATTTCTCAATTACGTTTGGCTCGATTGAAGTTGATACAAATTTTCTTTTATCTTTCACTTACTGAACTGCATCAGAAAGAACCCCAATAATGTGTTTAATTACATGAAAAACAGTTGAACGATGATAATAATTACTTTATTTTTAATTATTATCCGTTTATACAAATTAAAAAGCTAAAAAATCTTTTATGGATATCCAACATTGAGAAAAAATAATCCGTATTTCTATATATTCTTCATAAAATGAGTCTGTGAGTTTCAACAATAAATAATTTGTTATTCTTATAGCAAAACCTTTATATTTTATTTTTTATATACATTTTCATGAAACATTCATTACTTTATGCAAGTTTTTGGAATCAAATTACAGCAAATAAGTTTTGATGAGGCTGTGTGTATTATATAATATAATGGCTACAATATTTTAATTTTGTAGCTACAATTCTACACTTCAGTCCTCAAATTAAAAAAAATAAAAATCATAGAACTCAAAACAACAACAAAGGAACAACTTGCATGCAAAGCTGTTAATTAAACTCACTAAACTTTAATGACGAATTACTAAATATACGAATAAATCCTAAACAAGGCTTTATCGATGTGAGTAAAGAATATTATAAATTCAAATTTAATGCTTCAGGAGAATTTTGAAAACTATTGTAGATACAACGTACTAAAATAATTTTTATAAATTTGGGGGTGCAATATATCCCAGTTCACTAACAAAGGGAAGATAGGAGAAGGGAGACCCTTTGGAGTACATATATTTTAGTGGATCCTTTTATATTTCTATGTATGTACAATGTAGATTGTAAATAGACTACATTTAGGGGAGATATTATATATTTTGCGCTCATTAATTTTAGAAAAAAGGGGGAAATGGAAGAATGGGGATAGAAGACTAATCTGTTGCTCAAAAATAAAGTAGAAGAGAAAGCAGTCAATGAAGTAGTAGAAAAGTACAAAATCTAATAGATTAATGATTCCAGATATGTTTGGTATGGGTATATATGTGTATCTAATTCATAAAGAAAGGAACTCAATGTCTTAAAAGTATTTATATAATCGTTGATAAACATATTTTAAGATAAAAAGTATATTAATAAATCACTTTGTCTTGTTACTTTTCTTAATCTTCCCTTACTAAATTACTTATAGGTACTAAAATATCTCTATAATAGATAATATTGAAATGTAGGTGATAAAAAAACATAGTTGATAAAATATATTTCCAAACTATGCTGGTCTTTGAACACCTTTAGGATCAAATCAGATGAAATGTTTGTATTGTGCAAAAGATAAAAAACAAAAACTTTTTATTTTAAGTATTGGTTGTGATGTGCTTTGATGTACTTTTATACTTACAAAATATTATCAATTGTCAAAAATTTCTACAATTTATTAGAGAAAATAGAAAAAATATTTTTGGTTTTTAATACCAAATTAATAAAAATTTGTGTTTCCATATATACTATGTCCTTTCACACCCAGAGGGACATCAGTGTACCGTAGTTCTATCTACAAACGGCATTAGATTTTTTTTAGTAATTTTATTAACGGTTGTTTGATCCTAGATACCCCAAAAGTCAACATTCAACAATAAATACTCTCAGATATCTTAAAAATATATTAATAATTTACTTTTTTTTTGTTTCCATCCCATATATTGAGTTAGTCAACCATTGTAGGAAGTAAACAAATGTAAGTTAGCTTAGAAATTTCATGCATAGAAGACAATTTATAGTCTAAAATGTTGATAAAGATATAATCCAAGTGCCCATTCTAGTTATCTCCGCCGATTAAGTTGACCGAAGGTCATGGTTTTGATTCTTTTGGTTAGTTATTGAAATTACTGCAACAGTTAAAGATCAATTTTGATCTATCTGGCACCGAAAATTATACACGGTTAAAGTAAGAGACCATTACATTTTGAGAGGTCAAAGTAACAAAAGCGTAAAAAATGCATAATCTTTTGAACAAATTGAGATACATAACTCATTTTGATTTTAGGGAGAGGTTTTATACTCCACTGAAGGCTTGTAGTTCTATTTCAATCTATTCTTTAACCTGGCTTTTAAAAACTACAGCACTTAACTTCGATTAATTTCTGCTTCAAAAAAATAAATTCAAATTGATGATACAAAACTGAGCTACAAATATTTACCTGTTCCTAGTATTTTAATTAGCCAATAACTTTAGCTGTCTGATAGGCACATATTATATTAAGTATGTAGGTATATACGAATGTATATATTTGCTTAGTTTATAAAGGTAAATTCTAAAAGATATACATTGTACATACATTCAAGAGGCATCTAGCAAACAGAAATTATTCTGCTCACGATTCTTTGTATATCTTCTTATTATTATTTTATTGTAAATCTATATTACATATTTATATACATATATACTCCTAGGCATATATATATATTAAAGAATAAAATAAAATCTTTCCATCTTAAAAATATATAATAATTCTAATGCCATTTTTGAAAGATAAAATAACGTATTTTCTATACATATTGTATTTATATAAAGGAATGGACTGTTGTTGTTTGTTTTTTCAATTCAATGTCTTTCTTTCTATATGCTAAGGCTTTTTTTCTCCTAAAAATATGTTTTAAATTTTGGGATCCTGTTCGTTAAAGACAAATACTGCAAAATATAAGTATTTATTTATATGCTTAAAGAAAAAATAGTAAGCATGCCATCTTTATAACACATGGACGGAAAAAACGTGGGCTTCATAAATAGATGCCGCTATGTTTTGTTTTAAATCAACTACTTTTGTTATTCTCAAAATAATGGAACAAAAACAATTTTGTGTTTCATTCCTATTTTTTCAATAAATTTCTATTACATCATGTAATAAAAACTAGTATGCCAGGGGGGTTAGGCTCAAAGTGACGTAACGTCAAAACCATATTTCATAGTTTTATCAAACTTTATGGAAGATATTGTTAAAGATACATATTTATTAATGGTAAGTTGTAAGGCTGATTTAACCAGGGCAAAGGAATTAAGTCATTTTTTCCCCCAAAATAATTAAACACGCAGCTGAAATTAACAAAGGACTTCATTCACGTGTACCATATGTGTCACTCCCGCCTACTTCTCGCGCTCTTGCAAAAATCCCATCTATAATAATCACTTATGAAGAAACCAAAACAACCCCCAAAACCGATTCAAATACATTTAACAAACTTATTATAAACATATTTCAGATTGAGAAAATTGTCAGTTACTTTACTTTTGCACTAACCCCACGATATCATAAATAAAATATTTGATTTAAAACATAAATAGACATCTGTAAGTATGACAAGTTTAGATTTTGCGTCTTTGAGGCACCCATTTCCAGGTAATTTTGCCAAAAATAAAACTCTTTCCTATCATCTCTAACTTTATAGATAAAAACATTAAAATCCCAGATATTAATATTCTCACAGGTCATATATGGTCCTTGGGATACCTGTCATTGCTTTATAATGTAATATGTACATATATAAATAGTTATGATCCTTCAGCAATTACTTTTATTTAATACCTATTTTTTTTTTACTTAACAGGTAAGAAGTATAGTATTCAAATCATTCTAAAAAACTCAAATTTATTTTGAATACTCTGGGATCTAAAATATTATTCATACATATAACGTCAGTAGATTAAATCTGAAGGTAAGGTAAGTAGCAAATAGGATTCATTTTTGCAGGGAAATTTTCGTTGAACGAGATCCCGGGGAATAACAGAAACCCGTTCGTAAATATTAAATACTTTGTAATTTAAGTATTTCTTTTTAATATTTTACGAATAAAAAATTTGCTTCATTTTTCGTTACGAGGTTTCATTATGCAACCAAAAGACGGATGAAACAAAAATAAAGAAGTTTTATTTTTATCTTATCTTTTATCTGAAAGAAAACAAATTAAAAAGAGTACATGAGTATAATATTTAAACATTTCACAAATTTTTACGGAGTTGTCTTTTCTTGATTCCATGAAAATTCCAATTGTCGTAATGTCTTAATGTTACTGCAATTTTTGGGTCTCCTCTCTGTAAATATAATTAAATGCAGGATTTTCCCGTCGTTAAAAAACTTGAAGAATTCCCGGAATCCCGATAAGGAAACCATATTACCAGTAGCTAATACCCTTTCATCGTTATTATCGTATGTACACAATTAAAGTACCATTCATAGATGATGTTACTCTTTAGTATAAAGACATTTTGCTATTGCAGTAAAAATAGTCAAGTCATTAAAATTTCTTTAAAACTTTCATATCTGTTTACGTATATACAAATAAGGAGAATAAATTAAAAGTTAATTAGTAAAAAGTATGTCTTCTTATATAATTAGTAGCACATCGTTAACTTTGCTATATATTGCAACCTTTCTAACAAAAATAAATAAAGGAAGAAAGGCCCTAATCAGTTAGTCAATAACTTTTCCTCACTATAAAATCATTAATCAATAACTGTTGAGGATTGTTCACAACTTAACAAATCAACGTTTAGAACAATGATAAAGGAAAAATTCAATAAAAACCAACAGCTGACGGCAAAATATTGTGTAAATTTATATAATAGTGAGAAAAATTCGTAGTTTCGCCCAAAGAACAACAACGAAGAACTATGCCTCTTTCAAGTCAAAATTTGCAAAGCACCAGGAATTGGACTTCTGGCCCAATAATCTCTCGACCTCAACCCTCGGGACTGGAAATAGATGAACACTTAAAGAACACCCAGAACAACAGCAATGAAGCCCTAAAATCAGCCATCAATGAGGCATGGGAGATCCCGTCCATGGAGGAGGTTTTCAGCCAGCTGACTTGAAATTTCGCCTACTTCCAAAAAAACTTTGAAAATTGCCGTATTTTCTTTTTGCTTTAGTCCATCTTTGATGCACTCATAAACAATACTGACTCAAACAGTCACAAAATTGCCTACAAATTTATTTAGTAGGAAACCTTATCTGTCTAATGACATCTAGTATAAGCTGATCACAATTATACAACGTAATATACACATTAATTAAGCCATATATTTGAAAAATAATAAAAATATTTAATACAGGAATTATTTATAAATTCAACTCTTATAAACAGAAGAAGTGAAGATAACATAAAATTTATTTATTTCTATTAAATAAGGATCTTATTCGAAAGAGCCAAAACATACGACATTTTTATTTGCAAGATCTTATGTTTTGGCACATCATTCATTGGGCACCCCCTTCCCACGAAAGGTTTTTAATTTGCTACGGATTAATAAACTACTCATAAAGAGCGAATATATAAGAAGTTAGAAAACAAATCTTGATTAAAAACTTTGGTTTTCCTTTTATGTGTCTGGTGTATTATCCCGACGCTGTTGTTGTAAAATACAAAGCATCTTTCGCCATCTGTTCATACTTTTATCATTACTATTATTAATAACAATAACAGCGATAGAGCTCAAATACTCTTACTCCCAAATGGTATTTCCTTCAACTTATTTTTTTCTATTCTTTGACAATTTATAATTGTCTTTCTTTTCCTCTCTTTATCTTCATCTATCTTTTGAGATATGCTTTATTTTCGTGTGTTTATAGAGATATTTGGAAAAAAAAGACAAAGGTTACCTTCTCTGTGATTTATTGATGGGCAATGGAATGTCCGGGATAATCTGACTTAAATATAAATTGACAGGTTTTCTTATATGTAAATATATTATAATTTATATATATGTGATTTTCTGGTTAATTGAGAGTACAAAGTCATAGAAATATGTTTACGGGAGCATGTATGCCTGTATTAACAGTAGAACCAACTCGTACGAGTTTGATAAGTCCATATTCACCTACTCATAAATAATATATACATTGAATTTCGATTTTTTAATCCTAAACCGGTGTGAGACCATTATTATTTTTAGTAGATCTAATTAATTCGGTATTTTAAAGCTGTTGGGTCACGGTAGATCTCAAATATAATTTCAGCTTGAACCGATTTCTTATATCTAGACATATTTAATAAATGAATCGTTGATGACGTCCGTCATGTTTCAAAATGGTAAACATCCACTTACATAAATGTCATTTGAATTTAAAGGTGTTAAATAAACCATATTTGAACAACTCATAAATCAGGAGAAGAGGACAAAATTGGTCCAAAAATTGAGACGGACAAAAATTGTGGTATATATTGTGAACAAAAAAATGAGTCCACTGTTTTTTCAAAACAGTTAAATTTCGGTCTAGGGTCTGACATTGCGGTCTGGGACAAAATATCCGTCCAAGTTCGTCTAAAAAATATCACCAATTTCTTAATATAAATGTATTGCTTATTCCTTAATAATGTTAAGATTGGGCTACTGTTATGGAGTCTGAAGCCATTTTTGTCTCACTTTTGTAAAATAAACTGTTTAAAAATTTGAAATATATTAAGACGTCGATATGATTGATAATATTATTACTCTTGCTTAAAATATTGTCATTTATTTATGGAAGAGTAAAAGTTAACAATTAAAACAATTTGGATTTAAAATAATTACTAAAACATCAAGCTCTGGCCCTTTTCTCCTGATAAAAAATGATAAGAACAAACAAAGGTTGCCCTATTTATTTTCTTCTCTTCTTTCGACCAATGTTACAATAACAAGGTTACTCAGGAACTGTTTTCCGTTCTCAATGAAAATTTACAAGCGTTACGGATGACGTCATTGGAACACCAAATACAGGAATATAACGATATAAAAAACTTGCAAAACATAATTCCAATATTAATAAATAAGAAATCAATAAGATAAACAAATTTTAAATTACTACTTATTTTTTACTATCGCAACCTTTCCTCTGAATAGAAACAATGAAAAACAAAGCCAAAAATCCGTTGGTAGTAGAGCAACTTTTCCCATGTATATTACTATTATACAATAATTGTCAAGAATTATTCACAGTGCCTTTACAAGAGCTAATTTAAATTCAAGGAATCAACGTTCAGCACACTGATTGAATTGAAAAAAAGTAGAAAAATTAATAGCTGTCAACAAATATAGTGCTAGCGAGATGAAGCCGTGAAACGGCTTTACGTCAATTCCCTCATGAAATACAATATCCTTTGCTATAGGAAAACTCTATATTAAACTGATTCGGCTTTTTACTAATATTTGTAATGAATTATGTTGCATGTAGTTTGAAATAACACGAGTCTATTAAACAATATGATTATAATAGCCGACCCAACCCCTCTTCCTAATAACATAATTAACTCCTCCTTATCGCACATTCAACAAATTGCATTAAAAAACAAACAAAACCATAATGGCCTGCAAAACATACAAATCATTACATTGAATATTTTATTATTTCCTCAAAGTATGTTTTTGAATTTGCCTTTTCGTTTTATTCATCATCAAAGATGACATCACTTTGTTTTTATAATATGTAGCTGATCAGCACAAAAACAAGCTAGAATAATTGTACTCTCACTTGAGCCTGGATTACATTTGAATTTGTTGACGAAAATTTGTCATTTTTCTATAAACAAATTATTCTTGTTAACCCTTTGAAGGAGCCGCAAGCAGCACTTACAGGAGTCAAAACTGATCGTTACAATCACAGAATGATAAATTGATATATTTTATGTAAAATATTAGTCTCTTTTATAAAAAAGGTTTTTTAATAATTGCTAAAAATTTTAGGTAATGTTACTCCTCCCACAAATTTGAATAGAAGCCTGTAGGACATACATATATGTCTATTAAATATTTGGATGTAAATATCTATTAAGTAAAATAATAAATAGGGATTTTTCTCCTTTTTTTGATTATGTTTAAGATTGTTTTTATGTTGACGTATTACATTAGACAGTCCGTACATAAACGAGGAACTTTATGTTGGATTAAACAGGAAGCCCAAAAGCATTGAGTGGATTCTTTAACCCATGAAATTATTTAAAAAAAAGGACGTATCTAATATTTTTTAGTGATGGACTTTATACAAAAAAATATAAAAAGTACAATTATTGACTCATACAATTATAGCTTATAAATGCTCCCACACAGAGATGCAGACTACTAAAATCACTAAAATATCAATTATAGTAGTTGGAGCAAAATTGTATTTTGATTAATAATTTGCTCATTTTAACCCTTGCAACTCATTGTTAAGAACTGTTTAAAGAGACTGTAAACAAAAAAATAAGCAACGTCAACCAACAAATAAGACTGTCAAGACTGGTATGTAGCAACGCAGAGCTGCAATTCTGGAGCTATCTGTGCATGGAAAATCACCATCAGATATCTCTAATGTGTTTGGCTGTAATTGCTCTAATGTGTCCCGATTGACCACGAGAGGCACACCAAAAGCTTCCACAATATCAACATTAAGCCAAAAATAAAATAAGGGCAGCATTGAAGGTAAAAGAGGCAAGATGAGCGTCAATGGCCTTGCTCATGAATTTTGCAAGTAGCAAGACCATCATGCACCACTTGGTAAAGCAAAACTTAATCATTCATGACTACAAGATAACTCCTCGTCAGGTTTTGAAGGATTTGAATCGAGTAAAGCGTATGATATTATGTCATCTTGTTTTCAGATTAATCCCCTTTCAACATTGGGAAAATGGATGCAATTTACACTGATTACTAGTTTTCTGAGTCCAGAGGTCCCTGGAATGAAGATTTTGTCCATGTTAGTAGGGAGTGATGGGAGTGATGGGTGATGGGAGCAGGATGGCGGCAGATGTCATACTTCTAACAAGATCTAGGATTTCTTCTGTGTTGAAAATCTATGTTTTTTTGACAGAGTTTCTTTGCATCCATGCAGCCTCAACTGTTCCCCCCAATACTTAAGTATTTTTGGGGACCTCAAAGAAAGCTTTTTGGCCTCCAATACATAACAAAGAACATACTGAAGGCTATCATCATGACTACTTGAACTAATCTAGAGACGAGTTTTGTAATTAACTTATGTGCAAAGTCCCGAATTAGGCTGTAATTGGTCATTAAGGCAAATGGCGGCTATATTTATTGAGAATAAAAATAAGGTGTCCTTTGATTGTATCGACTAACTAAATTGGATGATACTTTTGAAATATACCAATTTTTGTAATTCTCAAAAAAGTTTTGCATGTTAGACAGAGGAACAACCATTATTAACTTCAAAAAGGGACAGTCTAATCTATTTAATCAAGGATGAAAAAAATAAGTTTAGGAAATTTGAATATTAAATTGACCCTTCAAGTACTAGGGGAATTTTTTCCCCTTTCCTTCATTCCTAGTTTCCTTCCTTCCTTTTCCAATTGTCTGCGTGTATGTACATAAGGGTGACAATTCTACTCCCCTTTATATTTCCCTCATCTAATGAATCCCTTGCTCCACTAGGTTTCGTGTATTTATATATATATACGTCTATAAATCAAACATTCCTCTCCAAATTAAACATATATAAAAAAAGATAAATGTGAGCTAATTCAATTAATGATTAGTCAAAATAATATTTTATCAAAAATGGTACTATTTATTTAATTATGCTTCTAATTTAATAGATTTTTATTTATATTCATACATACTTTTTCTCCCTTTTCATATTAGTTAATTCATCATACATATAGATAGAAATGTAAATTTTAAGCGTTTTCGGTAGCTAAAAAAACAAATAAACGGAAAATCAACATGTAACCCTTACAATTTATAGTATGTTTTAGAGGACAGGAGCTCGCTCCCATGATCTTTCGTTAAATTAGCTACCAGGAGCTATGTCAGGACGAAAATAAACATAGGTCTTGAAATTAATTCAATGTTCTATATTTTAAAGCATAAAAAATTAGTTACAAAACAAAACAAACCTGAGATCTCTAGCTGACGTACAAGTCGAGAAACTGGCGTTTGAACGGAAATGGACGGATATACGTTCCCACATTCCATGCAGTTAGACGTCCCTAGGACCACCGTTTATCCCATCAGCAAGTCAAAAACGTTTGAGAGAAAGAAGGGCTCTGTCAAATAGGCGAAACTGACCTAGAGGAGTAAAGGAAACCAGCCCAGGGTAATACTCTCAAATCCATGTAGGCCGATACAAGAGATCTCGGAGTTTCACACCAGACTGTCCGAAGAGCTATCACAAAATTGGGTTGAAAGCGCTTTATGAGAGTGGAGAGGCCACTTTTGACACCGGCAATGAAAAAAATCCATCTCCACCGTTGCAAAACTATTTAGAATGAGTATTTTGAGTTCTTTTGAACTCTTTTTGACATTTTTGGGCCCACTACATCTCTGATGCTAATCCTCTTGACTACACATTTCGGATGCATGTCGAGGGGAAGGCCTGTAGTGTCCGTCATCCAAACATCGATCCCCTCAAAGCTAGCAGTGGGACGCCATGACAGAGGACTACATCTGCAGTAGATGCCAGGTCTTTCACCCTCGCCTGGACACCATCATCGCCGCTAATTGCAGCTACATTAATGATTAAGAGAGCTCAGACACAAACCTATTTATAGTATTAATTTTGTTGATTTTTTTTAAATTCATGAATTATATCTTGTTGAAGTTTTAATTCAAAATGTTCATACTTTAATTGATCTCTAGGCATACAAACCAAGGACATATAACATAATTACTTCGTTTTTGATCCTTAAACTTACTCTGAGTTTGACAGGAACTTACAGTTATAGTTACTGTTGTGTTGGTATTTATTTATAACTAAAGACTGTAGTTCTGTCTTTTTCGGTTGAGTTAAGTCCTGCATATCAATCCAAAAATCTTCTAAAGTTCGATCCTTGAGTACGTTAGCTAACTTTATTTATTCTTTGTTTTATCAGTTCTAGGACTGACAGTCTTAAGGACAAGTCCTACGACTAGCAGAAGTGTACCGAATTAATGAGGACCGACATAACACTACATATAACCATCAAATCTTCATCCTTACTCTCCGTCATTGATGAGTACATACTCGTAGATACACTTTATGCATGTACAATCAATTTACTTCTAAGAGCTTTGGATACTATAATCTTCAAATATCAACACTTTTTCCCGTCAAGATGAAAACCTTCTGTGATGAATTAAAACGTTTTTTTTTTGTTTTGGAGGAGACAAATTGCCTCATTCGTAATTTTCTTGCTTCCAAAATTTAATTGATCATGACATTTTCGCTCTTGCAAACAATACAAATTTTTAATCTCAGAATATTTGTATTTTGATAAGGAGAGTTGTTGAGGTTTGAAGATTTTAATATTCAAAGTGTTAAAAATAAATTGTCTTTACGCGTAAACTGATGTTAAATGTGGCATGTCACCTTCGGATGTTTTTCTGCAAGAATTACGATAGTAATAATAATAACAGCCAGATAATACAAAAAAACAGTAAATATCGATACATTAGGGTCGTTGTACTACCTCTAAATATTTATGTATCATGTTCAAATTTTGTAAAACCATTTTTTTTAATCAAAAAGAAACACTTTGTAGAACCACTTTAATACCTACTAAACAGTCGACCAATTTTGTAATAATATTTCGAATATGTTATTATTTGTTAAATATTCTTTGGGTTGAATTCTGACCCAATATATCGATAGACACATACTATTTACATCTTTATACCATCTGTACTAAATATTACTTATTGTTTTAGGTGTATTTTGTACCTATTAATAGGTGTATTTAGTTTTCTTGGTTGAAAGGGGGAACAGAGGGGGGAACACAGAGCCAAGAGAAAGGAATGAAAATAAGGAATAAGATCTCCTTATGGTTTTTAAATCTGCTAAATTGCCCGTAATAAGAAAATAAAAATAAAATCTTTTTTTTATCTTTATTTCTCCCATATATGTATGTATATGTATTTATGTTAATCTAGACATGGAGCCCATCAATGATGATCAAATACTGAAATGCTGTCTTATCCCCCATCATTTCTTTTTTACCTTTATACCTCAATTATTCCTATTTCTGAAATATATATTTTTTATATATGGAGTAATACCTTAAATACGAGTTTTTGAGGTACGATTTGGATTCTAAGCAAAAAAATTGAATTGACATGGGTAGTCGAAATTTTGAGACTTATAAAAAATAAAAACTTGATAAAGTTTCGGATGTATTTCACTATATAAACATAGTCTGCCTGCTTGCACATTTACAACATCAAGAAGGCATTAATGACAATATTGACAGAAAAAAAAACCTGGAACTGTTGCCCGACCAAAAATATATGCAGATCATTAAGCAGCCTGCCCAGAACTGCACAATTTAATCCATGCTAGCTCATGACAAAATTATTCAACGCTTATGAAGGCAGAATGTGAACTGCTGTCATGAAGGCGGAGAGGGCGGGTGAAGAGTTTGATAATGTTGGAGCGTTCGTTAATGAAACGAAAAGTTTGTGAGGACACACAGGCCTACCACAAAAGTATACTAAAGCTCAAAATACTCTAGGCTTTTGTCGAGGAGCATTGGGGCTCAATTACATTATTGCCACTTGTTAGAGCTTGTGGAGGTGCAATATCCAAGTCAATGAAGGGTACATGGAAGATTAAATATGATAATAATTGTGCCAACATCTTTAGAACGTTTAGTTAATGTAGCTCCTTTAGTTTACTAGTCTATTAAAATTTCAATTCAAAAGCTTTAGATTTCAATTACGCACCCAGTAAAAAAATGGAATATGAGCTGAGCAGAACTTTCGATTAACATGCAAGGGTGTTTTTTTTATAGGAGCTAGATTCTGAACAAAAATTTGTATTAACATATGATGGTGTTTTTTTTTTTTGGGGGGCATACGAGCAAGATTCTGAGCAACATATTGTATTAAAATTATAAGTTGTAGATTTTTTTAAATATAAGCTGGATTCTAAGCAAAAACTTGAATAGGTGTAAGATAGTTTTTTTGAAATACGAGCTGAATTCTGAGCAAAAACTTGAATTGACAAATAAGGGTTTTTTGAAACACAAGTTGGGTTCCAAGAAAAATTTGACTTGACAGAATAAATATTTTCTTCATACAAGAGCTGAATGATGAACAAAAAATTGAATATACATTTGATAGTTCTTGTAAAACGAGGTGGATTCTGAGAAACAATTTAAATTGACATACGATTTTTTTAAATTATACGAGCTGATTGAAAGTGGGTGACAGGAAGCGAGGTTCTTTTCAAGTGCAATTTTTTTATAAATTTGTTATATGATATATTGCTTTGACTTACGAGCCCTACTGAAAAACGAATTATACACGTAAATAAAGGTATTACTGTATTCATATTTGTTTTGACGTTATTGAGGGCAAAATACCTATTCAAATGTACAAACCTTACAAATATAGCAAAATAAAATGTTTTTATATTTACCTGTGATTAGGTATGACCATATTAGCATACCTTAACACCTTTTATTTTATTGGTTTAAATATTTATGTATATTTGTATTAGTGTTGACACTGGATCCAAGACTGATTCTCTTCGGTTTGCTCTTATGTTATCTTTTCTTGACAGATTTGGATAAATAATTCGATCTTACACCGAAGACAAAAATTTTATCTTTTTCTAATCGTTGAAAGATTTTTTCGGTCTCAATAACCAGACAGAATTTTTGTCAATCTCAATCTTTAGACTGCTTTACTCCCCTATCTGACGTATTTATGAGTTGTACAAATATCAGCACATTTGACTTAGTATGACATAATTTATAGGTCAATTTTCATTGTTTTGAAACACAACTAATTTAATAAAGAATTCATCTATAGAATCGGTCCGAAACGAATTTTAAATTAGACCTATACAGACAAAAAAATTGTAAGGCCGATTTAGATCAAATTTTTATTCGGACCTTGGTACAGAACCAACTTCTTATAAAAGACCAAACTAATTCGGTCCAGTAAAAACTAAAAGGAAGTTAAACCGGTTTAGGATTTTCCGACCGAGGCCTAACCCTAGTATCTACATATGTATTTTTAAGAAATGATTATACAAATATTGTAAATATTACCAAAGGAAATTTGTAAATTTGAAAATAGTGACGCAGCATATTTTATCTTATTTTTCTGTTTGTTTAGATAAGTGGTGATGGATATCTCCTTGCCCTTGCATCCAGATATGCTTTTGAATTGAATGTGGAACATCGGGACGTTCTTCGTAGTTTGGAGGATCTACGTTGGGAGGAAGAAAACGTGCATACCTATGCAAATACTGGTCTTTTAATTGATCGAAGTACATCATCCATGCAGCTCAAAGTTCCTTTGAAGCCGGGTCGATATGCTGTAAGTTAATTTTAAATTATAAAAAAAAGGTTTTTTCGGCTCAGTTTTTGAATGCTCATTAAATTAAAAGGAATTTTAGTGCTTGACGGGTCTAAATAAACTAAAAAAGATGCTCTCGGATTAGCTCGATCCTAATAAAATTTGTCTGTCTAAGGATCCATCATTATCTGGGAACGACCTCAAGGTTATATTTTTGTAGGTTATTAGTTTTTGAAATTTCAAAAATCAACAGTTGCTTACAAAAAATTACACTTTTTGGAAAATTAAATTTTTACGGATTTTTTTTTCAAAAATCCTTAGTTATTCACAATAAATTAATTTTTTTGTATATGTTTGGGGGAAGGGGTTTACAGCCCCTCCAGTCCACTCACTGCAGATACCCCTATTATTTATATTTTATGGCTATTACAACAGCTGAAATGATGTAGTTACTAAATAGCTATGTCCCAATGATGTATTCTCAGTTGTTCAACATAACCTCTTTTAAGAGACAAGATAGTTGAAATTTAAAATACGAAGTGCTTGGCTAAAACTCATTATTATTCGTTATAGCTATCATTTATTATTTCCTTTGTTTTTATGTTATTCAATCTAGCTTTGAGTAAAGAATAGCATAGCTATAAACATAGATAAGACTGACGTATTCGTCTATAGGACCGTCGAACAGTGAATATTATATTTAATACATTAGTTTATCTGCCGTAAGAATTGTCTTTGAAGTCCATATACATAATGTATATTTTCTTCTATAGGATTTAATATAATTTATTTAATATTTTTTCTATTGTTGTTCAGGAATATTGTTGATCATTAAGTGACATTTGTACTGCCTCTAAATGGTTTATTTAAAAAAATAGTAACGTAATTTTTTCTAACCACATAAATGTAATTCAGACTTCATTTTGATCCCAGCCTGCTTTTGTGCTGACAGGGTACACATTGGGTTAATATATATTTAAATATGTACATTTTTTTAAATTCCTAGATAGACACATGCAAAAATATGGACCTTAATCTATGGGAGAGGGAAGAGAAATTGCCCTAAAGCCCCTTTGTTCTAAAGGAAAATAATATTGAATTCAATTTAAAAGTTTCTTTTACAAAAAAAGAAAAAAAAATAGGAACTTTTCAAATTATGAATAAATAAAAACAACAGTGTTTTTTTTTTTTTTTTTTGCTACATCAAACGCAACAGAGTTATCATCATTTCTTATGATACTCCAAATTAAATTCCCTGTTTGTGAATTGGGATATTATACACACCGAGATTGAAACAAATCTTTTTTATTCCCTTGAATTCTTTAATGATATTGATCGAGTCATGTTCAAGATTTATTTGTACATTTAGCTATTTTTAATTTTTCCTTTGTTTTTCCTTTATAAATTATTGTATATTCCTTTTTTCAATTTGAGAGCTGAGGCATACAACGGCTACTAAATCATGATATTTTATATAATAGACACAATTTTATAAAAACGAATGGTAGTAATTTGATTCCCAAAATTTGCATAAACTAATGAATTTTTCGAGGAAATTAATAGCCCAAACAAAATTTAATATTTTTACAATATAATAATGACGAATTAATAGTGTTGAAACACCAAACTCGTGTAACTCTTAAGATTACTTTACAATAAAGATTTTTTTTTATATGCATAAAATTATTTTCAGCATTTTAATTTATATTTACTGGTGTGAAATGGATATAAAATTTAAAAGAAGCGATTGTTATAATTCTTTATCATGTTATGAAATGGGGGTTTTTAGGGGTTTTTCTTTTTTACCCAGTTCCATAACTACGTCATAAAAATAATGTTAACTAATGGAGAGTAAATTTTTCGGACTTACATATGTCATTTGTCAAAATAAAAACAGACTGAAATTGCTCTTGTGAATATTAATCGGTACGCTAACATAATCACTCCAGTTCTGCTCTTTATATTAAGAGGTGGGGTGAAAAGTTCCAGGCTTCACACATAGATGGCAATATTTATATCAATTTGTTTTTTAAGTTTGTCAATTATTGTTATACGTGTGATACTACCTTTTTTATTTAAAAAACAAAAACAAAACAAAAATTGGATCAAAAGCAATTTCATGTTTTAATTTTACACTCTTTACTCATGCTACAAAGTACTGATCAAGCTCAACAATGGCTTGAAAAGTGTCTTTGAGACGTTGTGGCATATAGACAATAAATTAAGTATAACAATAATTTTATGAAAACTAATTTCGAACAAAAAAACAACTTGTTTTCTTTGTTAAGCCCAGGATTTGCTCAGCCCATTTGATGGTGTAGTAGAACTTTCTTTTATTTATTTGGGTTTAAAACCAGAGTTTTTAAATACTTTGATTAAAATATTGCCACTTCTAAGGCCTTAAATTTTAAATGGGAAGCATCGTGAAAAATCTCAAAGCCTTACTTAGGATAACCCAGGAATTCATTGTGTTCTTTACAAAATCATATGATCATTTTACTTATGCTTAGGAAAAAAAAGAATTTCTCTCAATTTCATATTATCCTAGTCTGCTCTTATGTTGACACATTCCTTATGCATGTTTGTATGTAGGCATAACACTTCTTAAGTACCCCTTTAAAATATGTATATTTCTTTTATCCACGTATATTAATTTTATTTTTATAAAATATAATTGAAATGCATTTTCGGGTAAAGGAAGAAGGAATATTCTAAATTTAATTTAAAAAAAGAAATGATAATATTTTTCTAAGTATATATATATATATATTGCATATCTAAGTAGTAATATGGTGTCTTTTTTAATAAAATTTAATATAATTTGATATGGGTTGTTAAAAGTATCATTAATTTGTCAGTTTTTATCAAAATAAAATATGAATACATTTATGGGCTTGATAAAATTATTAACTTTTTTTGATGTGTTCCCTCATTTTGGGGACTTTTTAATATAAGAAATGTAGTAAGGTATATAATAGGGTGATGATTATTTCACTGTTAGTGAAACATAAAACAAAAATTGGTTTCAAGTTTATCTTTTGATCGGTGTTTCCAAATGTTTCTGGTGTCCTTTCCCCTTGATAACATTTACCATCTTAAGTTGATATTTGAAAACAAATTTAGTTGATTTGATCTTCCTTCACTGCATTTTTGGAGGTAACAAGTGAAGATTTTATTAGCCAAGGATATTTTATTCAATTTGTTAGCATATTCAGCTCCAACCATTACATGAACAATGACTTTAGTTGCTGGTAGCAGCAACTCCTAGGGAATGGTGAGGTTTCTTGGCTTTAGCGATTCTGTGAGCTACCAAATATAATATTTCAATGGCTGCCATATTTTGTTCTTGGTATTTACCATCAAATTCAAACCTGTTATTTTAAGTACCCTCAGTTTTGTTCTTAGGAAAGGTTGGGAACCACTGTTTTGAAAAAGAAAAAAATATTGAAAAGTTTGAATCATTTATACTAATTAAGTTTTGAAATTTTACATTTTTTGAGGAAAAAGATTGCTTTTTGTTATTGAAAAAATTTATAAACAACACATCCTTGCTCTTTAATTTAATCAAAAAATTTGGTTAAATAAAATGGCAATCAACAAATATTCATATACTTTTATGAGCACTTAGTATTTACCTGTCTAAAAGAATGGTAATAGTATTTAAACGAACTGTAGCATAAAGCCTATATGTTCGTTAGCGTATCATAGCAAAACGATTTCTCTAAATACCAAAATTTGCAAGTACGTTTATTCATTATCAAGATACACATGGCCTTTGTTTGAGAAAAAGTGCATATATAACCAATTTTGAAATGAATTATAGATTAATTATAAATTAAAATAATTACCAGGGACTTCTTTTATTAATAAAGACTTGAGGTCATTCGATGCCAAGAGAAATTGACAATTTAAATACAAATATATATTTTTTACATTTAATAAGTAACAAAACCTGTAACCTGATGCCTAATGTATTATTATTAACTATTAACTATTTAATAATCCATCAAAAGTATGATATTGAGAGCAATTTTATTTGACTTAATTTTGTTAATTGAAATCAAAAACAGTTATGTGTACAGGGTATTTAACCTTCAAAGATCTTTTGAGTGGAAAAAATCTATGTAGTTGATGATATATTTGCCATCCTCTAATATTTGATGAGAAAAAAGGCTCTAATTCCTTAAAACTCTTTGAATCTTACACTATTTTTAATTCGTGAATATCTATTTATTTGTTATGGAATGTCCTTATATCATCTTAAAGAGAAGCTCTCTCGTGTTTAGAGCTAATTTTAAATTTAAATATAAATTATTAATTTTCTATTCTAACAAAAGACATAATCTTTTGCAATAATAGAAGATGCAGATGATGGCGTAGGGTTTAGTTCCTAGACATAGAGAAATAAATGCATAGAAAAGGCAAAAATTATTTTGATTTGCAGTTTGTTATAGTAAAGTTGTAGTCTTTTGCAATGAACATCAAATACGGAAACGATTGAACAGTAGTATCAGTCTTGTCCCACGTCCCGGCTTGTCCAATCTCGTCTTTGTTATCCGTTCTTAATAAACGTCCCAAATATTAAAACGTTCTCTCCAAATACATAATATTCCCTTGTTTTATAAGAAATACTTCAGTTTACAGTAAAACTTTATGTATATTTCGTGCAAACGAATAGTTTTACATTAATTAAGGCCTTGTTAAAATATATAAAAAAAGGATTGTTGATGATATCATTCAGCAAATATTGTTCTCTTGGATAACTTTTACGTTCAATTCCGACGCATTTTTAGCATTTTGGACTTTATTCAGTGGGAATTCAAATTATGGGGACCGTTATATCCCCTACAAGAAAATATCATTCATAAAAAGTTTTGATTATATCTTATAAAGAAGTCATCAATCAAATCTTACAATGCTCATTAATTAAATGAGAAAGTCAATAAAATATGACTCCACAAAAAAAAAAAAACTAGTGGATATGAATATAAAATGTTTCCCCTTTTGATTATATTGATCGAAGGATCAATAAATGCCGTCTTGGGGATTGATCCAACCCCTCTTTATGAATGTACATTAAGAGTTAAATATATAATACCCTCATGCATTGTATAACTAACTCATTAATCTTTCTTTTATTATATTTCCAGTCATCTAGTTGTTTGAGTGATAAAGATGATGACATTTACGACTACACACCTGAGGATGAGACTCCTCCACCCTCGACCGCCATCTCTTCCGCCAGATCCGTACATCCAACATTATCTGCTGGGTAAAAATTATAATTTATTATGTATCATTAATATAATATGTACAGTCATTGTATCAATTTTATAAATGTGTAACTTAATATATAGAGACTTATATTTTGAGAGGGGTGGGGTGGGGATGGGGGGAGAAAAAGTCTTAAATAGCATTACAAATTTCACAACGTATCCTTTCTCAAAAAGAAAAGAAAGGTACGAATAATTTGCCTATAGTATTCTTCCCAACTATGGTTCTTCTATTCATTTTACCACTAAGGGGATTGTTTAAATCATGGGCATAGTTGAGACACTTAATTACACGATATAATAAATGTATGAGCAATTAATTAATTCCTTGTTTTGTTTTACATTATTATAAGCCTCAATTTCATTAGGATGAGTTGTATTAACAAATTTATGAAAGAATTGGGTTATTACACATTACATGAATGAATGAGAAATCAGAGGCAATGGACGGTGATGATGTTGATATGCGTAAAAACCATTCAACTATTAAATTGTCTTTTCTTCTTTTTATTAGTAATATTATTCTACTCCCCTCTTTTTTATACATATTATTTTAGAATTCATATGGTTAAAGCGTTTTGACTAACGTCAAAAAGAGGCATCATAGTTGATACTTTAAATCTTGATTAAACTTCTTCAAATGACATTAAAATATCAAAAGTATTATATTAATGTAATATCTACTAAAAATCCTAAAAATGTTCTGATTTGCACAATTTTTTTAATAGATTAGGGAAGAAAAAAGTAGGATAATTATATATTTTTTTCTTTCCATTGTAGTAGTTAATTTATTGTCAACACAATAAAAATAGTACATTTGTATAAATTGTATAACGACGTAATAACATATTTTTAATACATATTAGAGTTTGATATAAAATAAAACTAGCCATTATATGACTAAGTTTTTAATATACAGTAAGGTTTAAGACCTTTTATTTATTGTTCCCATTTTGACATCCAATAGTTCACTATTTCCCTTAATATTGAGGGTTTTTATAGTTACTAAATATGATCGTTTAGATCCACGAAATGCCTGATATCGACAATTGTGACGTTATATAAAAATGCTCTATAGCGATTGTTTGATGTATAATAATATCCACTAGGGTCCCCTCAATCCAATCAAAATCTGAGAGGATATCAAAATTTCAAAATTAAGAGAAAGTCCATTTTTTTCAATGAATTCAAATACTACGAGGCATAATTTTCTTTTGACATATGATTTCTATTGTATCATCCAGCCCTTCCTCTAAAAAGAAACAGAAAAAAGGCCCGAAATCATCCAATGGTTAGCCAAATAAACAATCATACCAACTGTTATTTATCTCTTAGGTACTCCAAGACCATCATTGACAAATTATTAATCTGCAATTGCTTAAAAGAATAATATGGATATATTTTATAGAACGAAAGTCCTACATAGTATTTTATTCGATACTTTATTCTAATGTTACTTATTAGATTGAAAACTTAGACTTACAAATTGTATATCACTTTTATAGCCAAAATTTCTTAATAGAAATAATAAGTGGCCTATAATCATATGTATACGACTTAGAGATCAAAAAGAAATGGTATGCCTGTCCTTTTGTTATAAAACAGGTTATTGCTTCCTTTATTTTTCAAAAAGAATAGATTATGAAGTGGCAATGACGTATCAAGTAAGACGAGTGAATTGACAACTGATGACCAAATAAATAGGAGATTTTCATTTTAGCGAGGTAACGCCGTGATATACTTTTCTAGAGCTTGGATTTCTTATTAAATAATGTTTTTAGTCAAAATTATCGTTTAAAATCCTATGGAGTTTTTTCAAATCAGCAGGCAAGACGCATAATAATTCATTAATAAAAGAGTAGAAAGGGGGGAAGTACTATTAATTCAAAATAAAACTTTTTGTAGAATAATATTTTTATTTTTGCATTTCTTTGGCTATTTTTTTCTCCCTCATCTTCAATGTAAGATAATCCAATAAGCTAAAAACAAAAAGCAAAAAGAATATACCGCATGCTTTTTTATATGTTTTTATTTTATTTCTATCTTCACTTATTTTGAAAGGAAAGTTACATTAGTAGTCCATTAGAGTTCATTTCCTTCCAACACAATTCAATTTACATATTATGTAAGTTAATTCAATTTTACCCTCATATGATGGCTCTCTGTACAGTAATGTACTATAATATGTTAGGTACTACAACATGTAATTAACTTAAGGAGCATGTGTTTAAAAGTTGAGATTTTGTATAAAATAATATATTTTATTTGTTAATTACTGTCTACAAAATTTTTGGTCCGTCAATGTAAAAACAGTCTGGAACAAAAACAAAAAAAGGAGAAAATCCTAAATTATTTGTTTGCGTCATATCTGAGACAATTATATGTTCTGTATTCAAAATACTGGGACGAGTTAAGATAGCCAAGAATTGTTTCCATAATTTAAAATTATTTTTTTATGAGACTTAAATTGCCCCCGATGTGGCCTTTTAAATAAAATGTATTAAAATGTTTAATTACACGATTAATTTGGACTACTTTAAGTGCAATTTGCTGTGCATCCAAATGATTTTTTTTTAAATGTTATATTGAAATTGACGATTTTTTGTCTAAGAATACATATAATATTAAGATTAAATACTGAAAAAAGATTAGTTTTGTGTTGACCCACTATTTTCCTAAAAATCAGTCAAATTCTAGTTTTTCAAAATTTCTAAATAGCTGAATCCAAAAATATATTATTGCTTCATTATTAAAATTTCCTAACTTGACATTTCAAATTTTTTAAGAGAGAATAAATTTTACAATTGTTATATATGGCTTAATCAAAAAATTAGATTCCTACTGATGAACATTTCCTAGTCTGACATTTTAAAGTTGTTCAGGAGGGACAAATAATACAATTGCTATTTTTGACTTAATCGAAAAATATATTGCTATTTTCGAATCAAAAATGTTTTATTCTTACATTTTAAAATTGTTTAAAAGGGGATATTTTGTTTCCTTCCTAAGATTTATGATAAAACTTGTAAATATTTCATTTGCCTGATAGAACAGTAGTTCTTAAACTGTGCTATACGTACCAGTGTTAGTAAGCAAGGCCACTTAAATGCTACATGAAGGCTTAGTCGTGGAGAGGGGTAGTTTTTATTTTATAAAATCATCAAAAAATATGGGTTTTAACCCTTTTACAACGACGTGTCACATTTATGGCATTTTCTTAAAATGCATCTAACTTTTGTATATCTTATTTTCTGTCAGTTTCTAAAATTTTATAGTCCTCTTCAGAATAGGTCCCAAAACAACCCGGATCAATAAATTTTAGCTGTATCCCTCTTTATTTTTGTGCATGAACTTTCATTACGCAACCAAAAGGCAGCTGAAACAAAAAAAAATTTAAAAAAATATTTTTCTAATTGTAAAAATGTCGGAGCAATAACAAAAAAAGGCAAGCCTGTTCAATTTTCTCCACAGTTGTCCCAGTACCAAGAAGGCTGTAGATACCGTTGTCATCTCCATCCAGACTGCCTACAATATCAAAGTTTTTCATTACAGGCCTATGTACCTAAGGAGAAACAAAGCTTCTGCAGCAACTAAATGGCTTAATTTTGACCTACCTGCATGTAGCACTCCCCCCGCCAAGACCTCAACAACCTAGACTTTGTAGTCTGTGGTGTCTCGGAAAAAAATGTGTGCCCCACCTCTCATCCAAATCAAGATTCGCTCCATGCGGTCATCATGCTATAGTGGTACGCCACGGATACGTCCTTCATCACCATGAGCTGAAAAATCTATTCTTCAGTGTATTGTGGCTGTTATTGCTGGTAAAAGAAGGCATAGAAAATTTAAAAAATAGTGAAATATACTTTTTAAAGATATTAGAAATTGTTTTGATTTTTTTTTGTGTCTTAGTCATGCCACTGCAAGTTTTGCCACCCCCCCTCTCCTTTCTGTATTGTGTAGGTTCTAGTGGGCTAATGTTTCTATTTTCAAATACTTTATCATGCTTTCCCATGTAAAGTTTGCTTTTAGTCATATATGGATTCTAGAACAGGTATTTGTTTGACGATATCATTATTAGTGTATATTTCATATTTATTCTATCAGAAGGTATATACCCAAGTAAAATTTATATTAAGATATGACATTTAGGCCTAAAAATTTAATTGCTTAAAGGTCACGAATTTAAGACGTCCGAATATCAAGAATGCAATTATTTGGCAAATAAATTTGCAAAAAATTCTTTTGATATCTTTAATATTTACATCTTCGTCATTTAAGAGTTAAAAGCTCAACATGTGTTCCTTTTATAAAAAGGAGATAGAACAACCAAAAAACAGCTTAAAATTCTGTAAAAGTTTGAGAACCAATCTGATGAGGCATTATTATATTGATAAAAACCAAAAGAATAAGAATAACGAAGATATTATTCGTTCATACTGATATATATAAGCTAAGCATGAACACAATAGTGTTATAAGACAAAACATTTTTATACTAAAGCAAGGACATGTAGGTAAATATATCCATTTATAAACAGCAAAGTTGGGTTAAAAATTTGAGAAAATGGATTAACATACCATAGTGAAAGATGAGTGAAGTGACAAATGAATTTAATGTATATGAAAAAGTATAGCGCAGGAAATGAAATTTTTTATCCTTGTTGTCCATAGTTTAGGTCAAAGAGATTTTTGATTATTTTATACTAAACAAAACTTGAATAAATGTATCACTTTTTTCTTTTGGTTAGTTTATTATCTAAGTATGACATATGTATAAATGTAACCCTTTTAACTTTTTGTATTTCTCTATCCTCCTTTAGATGGTACCGGAGAGCCAAACGCGCCATGTGTCGAAACAATGGATCCTCCACCATGAACAACAAGGATTTTAAATCTCGCCCATTCCATGATCCACTCTCCCCTTCCACTCCTATTCTCACTCGAACACGCCTACGCCCTGGAGGCCCTCCTGAATCCTCCACACTTCGAAGTATTCAGCAACCCCTATCTGATGAAGAAATCTCCATGCGCACCCTTGGACTTCGACAACCTCGTCTCAAATCACGCGAGCCCCTCTTCCCTGTCTCCTCCGCTTTTTATGGGACTCTGAGCAACTCCTCCTCTAAGCCAGCTACCCCACTTGTCAAACAGAGAACGGCTGGATCTGCCAGTCCACGTGTACAAATGTATCGTACACGAGTTGTATATTCTGATTCTGTTGAGGCTCCACCCAATGGAAGGATCACTGTGACGACGGCTAGAACAAATTCTCATGAGGCTGCTGTGTAGAGGTAGTTGGAAAGGAATAATCCTGTCAAGAGATGCCAAAAGGATAACACTATTTGAACTCTTTTAATGAATATTTCTACATTTTAATTTTTGTTTAACATTTTTTAAATGTATTTTTTACAGTCCTACAATTTATTATCTGTGATACACTTTCTCATTTACTTAATAATAATAATTAATTACTACTATTGATTAATAATACATATGTATGTAATAACTGACTCCGAGAATAGACAATGAAAAAACCAATAGGAGTGGCGCAAGAAATCCTCCAATTTTCAATGTTAATCCACACAAAACAGACAAAAAAATTAAGAAATTATTTATATATAAATATATGTTTAAAAAATTAGTAAAATAAAATATTTTATTTGTTAAAACGAAATACAATTCCGTTTTTTAACCAATGACGTGTTTCTTTCTCCACTTTTTGGACTTATGGAAGAATAATTGTTCATAAAAGAAGATACATTTTTTGAAAAAAAACATTAGTTGCCGACTCAGACTATTTTTAAATAGAGGGTCAGACGTTTTCAATGAACTGAGAAAGCTTATTTATGTCTTAGAGGGGAGGAGGAAGGGGTACACATCAGTAATGAATGAAAAAGTCCGTTCATTTCATTTTGAGGGCAAGAAAGCTTCAGTGGTTGTTACATTTAATTTTGTTGAGATGTGAGAGGTCTTTAATCCTTATTGGATTGTGTCATAGATTTTCTAGATAGGGATGACTGTAGGAGTCAGGTCGATCTATTATCATTATTCAAATTCAACAAGGATCAGCAGATGTTTTTTTTTATTGGTGTTTATATCAATTGGAACCATAAATTTAATAAAAATATTCTCAAGCTACAAAATGAATACAAAATTCGTACACTCAAAAGTAATTTGTAGATTTCAATTACCACTTCCATATACATTTGAATTGTAAATTTGTATATAGTAAGAATGCTTTTGAAGCTTAGCTGGCATGACGTTTCAATAGATTATCAGAGAGCAGCTATGAGTGGAAATAAATATACACAAACCATGCTGTATCTGCAGATTGGTTCATTAAAATCTAAACATTTTCAATTTTAAGCTTCAACAAGATAAAATTTATTAATTAACAATAGCATTTTAACAAAATTAATACTTTACATATTTGTGTGTCTAAGGTCTCTTAATCAATAATATTGCCGCCCTTAGTGGCAATCATAGTGCCAGGGGCCAGTGGAAGGCCTAGTATTTACTGCGGAAACAGTCAGTCTTCTGTCATGGTGTTGCAGTATAAAGTATAGTATAAAGGATTGGTGTCAGGCCTATGGGGAGGGCAAAAATTTAAAAAAATAATTCAAAAAAACTCAAAAGAATCATTAAAACCCATTCAAAATAGTCTTGCAAGATAAAATTTGGGTTTCTTTCATACTTGGTGTCAAAAATGGCATCTCCACCCTCACAAGGTTCTTTTCACCCACTTTAAACGACCATGTCCTGGGAAATGAGAAACCCTAGTAGGTGACAGTAGTACTCCTGACAGTTTAAGGAATGTTTGTGAAAAGGACCGCTCAGCTGTCACAACATTTTATTAGACTAGCTGCGAGTGGTTGACTTTGAGTGGGGTTAAGTTCCACTGAAATCCAAGGATCCTTCAAAAAGAGCCAAACTTTGAGAAACTCCTAAACGGGTCCTCATTCTCCCATAAGTCTAAATGTTTAGATATTGTAGTTTTTGTAAAGGTTAACATTGTCACCAAAAATTATCGAAATCGGTGATAATGATGTTGTGAGAGTGTGTACACTTCACAAGGAATGCTCCATACATAAAAATACTGTACTAAACGTATATTTTCCTCATTCAAAGTTAATACTACATTGTAATGAGTAATGTATAAAAAAAATTATTGTAATGATAAAAAAAAACATAATTTATTTAATTACCTCCGTCAACGAAGTTGCTAAGTTTTTATGTTTTGTTTTCTTTGTTTGTTAGTGTGATTTCTGGAAAGTTTTCATAATAATTTGGGTAAAACTTTGTAAGAAGCAGTAGTATTGCAGCCTCTTTTTTGTTTTGGGTGGGGGGGGGGGGGGGGAGTAGGGGATATTTTCCTTAAAAACTAAAAATTTACCATAAATTAGAAACAAATTGAAGTAACTACTTCAATTAATGACATTATGTAGATTTAATACAGGTATCAAATATCCATTTTAAGAAAAAATAAGTTTTTTACGAAAAAGGTCAAAAATGGTAACTTTGAAATTTATTGACAAGTATTACATTGACAAAATACATTTTAATATTGATGGAAAATTATTTCATGTGGAGGATTGTACTCTACTTAATGCCCATTATACTTAGTTATGTGATATTTTAGAACATAATTTTATTAAAAAATTATGAGAAAACATTTATAATATTAACATAAAACTAAGTAATTTTACAATTGATCATATTACAATAGTATAAGTGGGGTAATTACTTTTAAATATTTCTAGGAGCTACTTACATAAAGAAAATAAGAGAATTGATGATTTTAAGATGCTCCTAATTGCAATTAAAATCTATTTTTCAAAAATAAAAAACTTATCGGAATGATAATTTGATTGAGCTTAATGTGTGTACATAGCCTTAAAATAAAAAATAAAAAGAACATTTGTACTTAAATTGTTGTTTCTCTATATTTTTTGACAATGAGCAAACAATACTAAAAGCTTAATCAGTGCTTTAATCTTTTAAATAAACAAACATTGAGCAGAAATGTATGTGTTTAAAGGCAATATTACCTTACTAGGGGAGATTAAAATAAAATGACCAGGGTTTTTACTTTTCGTACAGACTAATTTCGATAATTAAGTAATAATATAAACATGTATTTATAAACATATTTTCTTCTAATCTCATTTTATTTATAATTAAAATAGTTGGTCAATGGATCAGCTAAAAGCTGAAAATACATGTCGATTATAAAGATTTTAAAAATTTAAACACGTTTTTAAACAACATGTATTGAAAAATCTATAGAATAGATGGCTTTAGTAAAGTGTATCTTGTGCTATATAAATACAATTGGTTCACTAGATAGTATTAGAAAGATTTCGTTTTAAAAAAATAAAACAACTTTTTGATTGTTTGATTTATATTGTTTAAGTGCACGTCAGAGATGGATACCAGCGGAGAGAAAATACGCCATATTCTATAGTCTTTCTTCAAGCAAGACGAAAACACAAACCAAGTGGCTGAAAATGTAATTAGTGTTGATGGTCCTAATACTCTAACAACCCAAAAGCTCAATTTTGTTTTGTCAATTCAGTTCCTTTGATTTTTATGTCAAAGATACTCCATGCTCTGGAAAGTCCATTGTCGAAAAATATGAATAAAATAAAATCGTTGAGTCTGGCCGTCATGTAAGCACTTTATTTTATTGCATAGGAGATAACATTTGTGAAACAAAAATAAAATAGTAGATTTCTTTTTACTACAACTAATATATACACAGAGTCTTTATCCCTGTTATTTTTAATAACTAAGTTTCATAAAAAAAACAAAGGACAGCAGAAAAAAGAAAACAACTCTGGTTTTTTTCCAATATCTTTAAGTGTAAAAATGTCAGAGATACAACGAAAAAGGCAACGCGGCTGGGACCTCATGTGAGCCAATGCCAATGCCGAGAAGTCTATAGAGACTGTTTATATCTCAATCAGGACTGCCTACATAATCAAGAAGTAAATTTCTACTCCATAGAGTCAAGAAGAACAAAAATTTATGCAGCTTGCATATGATTAACTTCTGGGCTGCTTCCATGTGTGTCAGTCCTCCTCCAGCCCTAACCTAAGCACACTGAACATTGAAGTTTGGGGTTTCTTAGAAAAAAATGTATAATGTATTAGGCATCAAAATTTGGATAAGCTACGAGCTGTTATCATGACAGAATGACACGTTATGTACACGGCCTTCATCAAATGAGCTGCCAATCTGTTTCCCGGCGTAATAAGACTCTTATTATTTGAACATAAAGAAAAGAAAATATAGCTTAATATAGTATTTAAACATATCACAAATTGGTATCGAGTTGTCGTTTCTTGATTCCATCAAAATCAGTTTTTTTTTTGTGTATTTTGTGTCCCCACTCTGTTTATATAATTCAATCCGGGATATTCCAGTCGATGTAAAACCTAGAGAAATCCAAGGATCTTGTTAGAAAAACACTTGTATCTACTATATACATATATATATTTTCATCGTTGTTATAGGTATTACAATTAAGTACCATTGATAGAAGATACTACTCTTTTGCTTAGAGATATTTTGCTATGGCAGTAAAAATAGTCAAGTCATTAAAATGTCTTTCAAACTTTAATATTTGTTTACACATATAAAAATAGGGAGAATAAATTAAAGTTCATTACTAAAATTTATGTATTTAGTAACACATTGTTACCTTTATTATGTCTCGCAACCTTCACAACAAAATGAAACTAAGGAAAAAAGGCCTTAAAACATTTTATAATTATAAGACAATTTAATTTTTAAGGATTTAACTGCAAGAAGTTTGGTGGCTGAATGTGAATACCATTGCTACTAGAAATACACGTAATCATGATAAAAGATTAAAACTTTGTTTAGAACATGTTGGAGCCATCACTTTTATCTTCAGCTACCCAGCGATCATTCTGAATATCTGTCTAACGATTCAATTACTCACATTGCTAAATAATTTTGTTTTCCTGCATTGAACTTTATTGGTTAAAAAGTGTTTCCAATTTGTTACTCTGATAAATTATATACTTATTTTTAAAGATGTAGCATTCATAAGCATTTATAATTTAGTCCAATTTACCGGCTTTGAGGAGCGTTAAATTACTCTAAATGTTTTTTTTTTCTTGGATACCGTAAGACTCCAAGATTCGACCTGATACATCGTTTTATGTCAGCAATAAAGATGGAAGTTCTCTACTTGTCATATTTTGTCTTGTGGAATTTCTAAAATCCTTGCTATCTTTTCTAGGGCATGTAGGCATTCTAAACTGTACTCTTGGGTCCACAGATATAATTACACAAAAAATGACTCCCATTATTTTATGTACAAATTTTGAAGGCCAAATTAATCACTAAGTTAAGAAACTTATTATGGATAAGATAAAAGTCCTTTTTAAATTTAAAATAAAAAAAGACAAAACAACTAAATAATTTATTAAAAATATTTGGAACAAAAATATATATAAAATCTCTTACATTTTTTACAGAAACTTTAAACAAAAAATTTATTCAATTTCACCAAATTTCAAGGCATATATATATCCCTGGATTGAATCATACATACAACTGGAATATTCGAGATTCTGTTATAAAACCTGTATAATTTTTAATTATGTGAACCTAATGTTTCATTCTTCCCAAATGTAAGTCCGTACAAAAGTTATTATTACTATTTAACGTTGAATAAAGGAGCTAAAAGATCTTAAATTTTCATACTATAGCAAAAATTACATCCTGAAAAAAAGTTCGCATATTAATTCTGAGATATTCTTGGATTTTTTTTTGGAATTTCAGGACTTTGTAATCTTACTAATAGTTTACTTAATTATGAGTTGAGCTAACACAAAAATAATTTGTAAATATAAATCACAAAAGGAGAAATACTCCGCTTAATTTTTATTTCATGACAGCCCAATATTCAGACAATAATTGTCATTAATTCAAATTTATAATATGCTTTAAACTACACAAATATGTTAACTATAGTTTCAAACCTTATTTTTCTACATATTGCAGTTTACGTTAAGAAGTTTGTGCTATTTGAAATCTGAGATGTACGAGGATTCATAAAAAGCTTCAAAAAAATAATGCTTACCTCAATATATAATTTTTTATGATAATATAAAAAATGCAATATCATGGAAATATACCGCAATATACGGGAGACAAAATAATTCCAAACCCCACCATATGTAAAACCTGCGTTGATTGAAACAGCGTTATACGGGACCCCCTTGTATAATACGTAATTTGGCCCTGATATGTCGTTTCAAAATAAGTATTTTAACATCTAATTCTTTTATTTTCATAATATTTTTTACAAAGTAAAGCTCAATTTGTAGTTTAAATTGTTGAGCATTTGTTGAAAAGTACAATAAATTTTGACAAAAATAATGCTATCTTTCTATTGTGTCAACAGACCTTAATTATCTACTCATTTTAAAAATCATTTTTTTATTGAACTTTTTTTAGTTCGTCATCCATTTTTTTACTTTTTTATAATGTTTTTATAATTTTTAGGGCATTCCTTGACATGATAATTTTTCATTTGATGTTTTTTATTTTATTTAATTTCATTTTTTAACAAAGAGCAAGAAATTATTTGGAAGAATTTAATAACTAATCGGTGACCCTGAAATAAAGCCCCTTTGTGTAGTCTATGGATACCTTGGTAATCATCAACTACATACAACCTGGATTAAATGATAATAATAACTATATACAATGGATGGAATACCCCCTTATTATTTTTTGGTAGGAAAAGGTAGAATAAAATATGTATTCAGTTCAGGCAATTTGAATGGTATTACAAAAAAAAAAAAACTTAATATAGCCTTGAGCCTTTTTTTTTTTTTTTTTTTTTTTTTTTTTTTTTTTTGAAAATCAGGTGGATAACAATGTAATCAAGTTGTGTAAGCACAAATAACGTATCAAGTATTAACCTACTTTTCCACTAAAAATATATGCATACATAGTTCTATATATTGACGAAAAAATAAAGGAATTGTTTAATTCCATCTATTTGAGAAAAATGAAACACTTTAAAAAGATTATCTTTATTTTGTTGGTTAGTTGTAGTGTTCAGCTATTTGTATAAACTTTGACCTCGTCAATCCACGTTATTTTTATATGCTGGGCAAAATTAGTATTCAAATCCCACGACTTCATAGTAAAACCTTTTATTAGTCATGCAGATTGTCGATCGAATTTTTTAATACTATTTACTCCAAGAGAAAAATATATCGCAGCATACACCAGTAAGTATTTTATTGCTAAACACCAGTGTATCCCATTGATTTATACGTTCAAATACGGATTTAAAAAAATCTTACTATATGCCATAGCTATTCTGCAAAATACGCAAGTGAGTTTTAAAATATTTTTTTGGCTTCGTGAAAACCCGTAAGATTTGGCTTTTATGATACTACAATTGATGTTAATATTCATTTTATTATTTTATGGTATTGCCCTGGAGAAAATTACCATTGTGGAAAGTTTGAGTCATAAACTGAAAAAATCACAATACCTCAGTCTAAAGCATATAAGCCCTCTTTGAATAGTTCAAAATATGCTGCTGGCCCAAGGATTAACTGAGGCTACAGGAAAAGGCACACAGCAAGATAAATACAAACCCTACCACTTCACAAAGCATATAGGCCTATTTAAATACTTTAAAATGAGCTTTTGTCCCATTTATTAATCGAAGCTACTGTGTTAGACACAAAGCTGCGATTCTCTTCGCGGAGTGTTAACATCAAAAATGATACTAAAAAAGTTTCAAAACTATGCCGGCAGCTAATTTAAGAATTATGTTAAAGTCTGTTCGGGTGGAAGTTTTGTCGTAAAACATTATAAAGTTAATCATGACACTTCAAATTTGCAATCCTCAGTTAAAATACGTCTTTTAAATCGGATTTATTATTTAAATGCTCCAAAGAGTTAATAAGAGAATAAAAATAAAAAACAATCCTATTCTTCATTCCCTTTTTTTAGGAAGAGGTTAATTATAGGAAGAAAATATAAAAATGCATGAATATTCTGATTAATATAGCTATAGTGTAAGAATTAAATTGCTGAAAAATATCAAAAGAATGAATTCCAATATACCTGAGTACATGTATCGAATAATCAAAATTGTCAAAAATGATGCATTATTTAATCGCGGTGCTAATATTTTCCTTGAGTAAAACAATTATCGTCTATGTTTGAAGTAAATTGTTTAAAAAATACATAAATATACGTATTTGAATAAAATGATATTGTTTTTGTTGGATGAATGCTATCAACACTGTTATATACCATAATTACTTATATAAAAATGTTTATTTTATATTTATTCTGTGTACAAGTTATAGCGTCCGTACAAGTTACAACATGTATAAGCAAATTCTACAAGTTAGAAAAAAAATTGAAATTGTACAATTTCTTTCTTAGAATGGAATATTTAATTACATAGTATGTTTTTAATGACCATATATTCATTATTATTTTGATCTATTAAAATTATAAGTAATGTAACTGTGGTATTTGAATTTCATTTTGTACCACAATATACTTATATTATAGTAATTCTAATTAAAATAATCACCATTAATATATGAATCATCCATGTATAATGCAATAATTGCATTATTCTCATTCAAGGTATAAAATTTTTTCATCTCATTTTTTGTCTGTAACTTGTACAGTTTGCTCACATAAGCAACATATATATATGATAACATATTTTGGAAGGGTTTAACTTCCACAAAAAGAGATTAGTGACTCCACTGTTCTCCACTCATTATTACATTACAAGTTAGGTGAAATAAAAAGTTCTGAGCGTTTTTTGATTTATTTTGACAATAAAATTGACATAATTAGAATTATCCGATTTAGATATTTCAAAAAGGCTTTCCGGCTAATCCTCAGTTCCTGAGCAAAGGAATCAGTGCTCACATTTTCGTCAAACTTTGCAATTTTCATTATTTTATCGACATTTTTGACGTCCAGTTTACCAGAACAGTATCTTTGGAACCACTGCTTTGATGTTGTATTTAATATAATGTTTCGAATTTTCTCCTTTTTTACTTCCCTTTTGGAATGCTGTAACACACACTGTCTTGACCAAAAACAAAACTGTAAATTAATTTTTTTTAAGTGTACGCCTAAGCTATACGCAGACTGTAAGCTTTTTTTATAATAGGTATCATTCGTGAGATATAGTTCACTAAGGCACCAAGCCAAAAACACTCAAAACTTCTTAATGAACCTAATATTAACAAGGATCTTAATTTAGTAAAACCGTAATTCTAGCTTTTGCCTTTTCCTCGAAATCTCTAGAAAATCCCATCCTTCAAGCTATAGATACTATTATTTTAAGGCAAAGTCAAAACGGTACCAATGTTACGATGTGTTGTGTCAAAGGTATACGTATTTATGAGACTTAAATAAAAGAGACATTGACTCTTTACATTGTAGCTATTGACTCCTTCCTTTAAAGATAACTTTTTTAATCATGATTCCTCTTGACTAGTCCATTAATTTATGTATGTATCTCCCTCTCTACACAGCCATTTTGATAGCATCTTCATTTAAATGTATGGTATAAATATAAAACAACTTGTTTATATTCCCTATTCATTTTAAATATCAGTGTTTTTTTTAAATCACTCTTACTTAGTGTGTCATTCATTGTATTTGAAAGAATTTAAACGAGGCATTAGGCTGGTTCCTACAATGATTATTTTTAAAATATAGGGGGAATGTTAGTTTGAAAATGTTTATTTTAGTAAAAAATGAAGAACTATTCAGCTTATACCATATTGATTAATGTTTTTAGAGTCAATCAGCGAGACGGAAAGGACCAGAACAGAGATTTCCTGATTGAGGAGCACTTACTGTAGAAGGATCCATTTATGTTCACTAGAGCATATGAGTAGAAGCAAAACATGTCCAGGATGATGAAAAAGATACATTCGGAAAGTGAAAAGGAGCTGATCATATGATGATGAAGAAACAAAAGTACGATAGACGGGAGTATTTCATCCTGAGATTCGACGTTTACCCTATTTCAGTCCCATCATGAGATATACGAAGAAAAAAATGGAATAAACAGTAATAGGTACATAACGTGCACATTGGATCTTCCTAATGTTTGAAATCTTTGTATGTAGGCTTATCCTCAAAGATAGACAATGAATCTTTGAAGAAACAGTCCTTATCACATAACACATTCGAATCCCGTTGACTACACCACGTAATACAACGAAATTGAAATATAGAACTAGAAACATATAAAATATATAATAAAAATTAACATAAATAATATAGAGGAACATAGTGAGGATAAATTATATATACAGAGTGAAGATCCAAAATTTGCAGTACCATAATTATATTACGAAAAATGTGAATTTTATGGAATTAAGAAAATATACCTCACAATCAATTTGAGATATACTTATATACTACATTTAGCTGTATTTTTACTCAATATGCCTTCTTTACAAGTAAAAACAGCCTTGACATAACGGCGAACAGATTGACAGCTCTTGACGTTGATAGCCGTGTCCTTGTCATTTTTTCGATGTCATAATGGCAGGTCAGAACAAATTTAGACTTGAATGAAAGATACAACATACAATATTCTTCAAAACATCTTAAACTTTAAAGTCTGTGGTCTGAGGCAAGGGCTGGAGGAAGGACAAATGGAGATGGAACAGAAGTCAGACATACTGTTACTGCAAAAGATTTGATATTCTTAGGCCTTATGGGGCTGTAATGAACGTTTTGATGTTGTGAGCAGTCCGAGCGGAGATGCCAAGCGGTCTCTTCAGCTTTTTGTCACTAACACTGCCGCAGAAGAGATTATACACAGTTTGCCTATTTTGTTCTTGTTCCAAATATTTTTATACATAGAGACACGGAATGAAAACAAAACTTAATTATTTTTATTTCAGCTGTCGTTTTCATACATTTTTTTGTAGTTAAAAGTAAGAAAAATAAAATGTTAATTATATCTCACAACAAGTTTCGGTCACTATACTGTGTAAAGAGTAAATAATTTTGATTCATGTTTAGAGAGTCGATCTGAGTGATAACAATAGCCACAACGGATATATCCGTAGTGATGAGTACGTTGGGAACAAGGAGCAACCCAAGGTCATTCATTTTGTATGTATAGAGCAAGACTGAGGCTAGTATGAGATATACAAAGACCCGATACACGGGAACCTTGGACCCTGAGATTCGACAAATAGCCTTATTCAGATCCATTATGATGTATACGACAAAAATCCCATTTGAAATTAAAATATAGTTGAAAAATGTTTGGACTATAACACGGTAGAGCGATCATTTTATTAATCGTTTTTTTAAATGGAATAATTTTTTAAAGAGAAAACTATTTTAGTTATTTCAAAAGATTGAATATTTATTTAAAATAATATTTTGTATAAATTCCTCTGTTTTGACTAAGATTTTGAAACTTTGAGTACGATGTACACCCTCTAAAACCAATTTAAGAACCAGTCTAAAATGCATAAAAACCTATCCAGTCCTTGTCTTCTAAATTAATTCATTAATAATAGCAATAAAAAACCCTTTGAGATCTACGTACGTAATTAAGAGACATCAGCATGAGACGTGTTGCCAATACATACACAGGTTGAACACATAAACAATTGACTCTTATTTACGACCTAAAGAGTCCCACTTAAAAACAATGTAATTTGATATAACATATTTATATATGTGGTGTGTCAATATATAAATAATCTGAAACAGAAATCAAAAAAAGGGGAAAATCCAAGTTTATATTTGTACTTCATATATAGATACAACCAAATGCTTCATAGACATATTTGAGTCCGTAATAGGCCTTGTATTCAAATTTATGGGATAAATTTGAATACACATAAATTTTTCTCCTTCTTTCATTGTGACATTCAATTTTTGGCCTGTTTGAGTGCCATTAAACTAATAGGAATAATTTGTTTATATCAATTAACGATAATTAGTTTAGGAATGTAAATGTAATTCCCACCTGATCTTTAAAAAAAACACATTCTAGTTTACTTATATACTTACGGGCCATATATACCTATGTATATTTAATTAATTCCATTTAGTGACGTTCTAGACACTCAAATTACATACATATGCACACAAACAGGATTCTCATTTTGTTATAAACAAATATTCATTATTGATAAGCTTGTGTAGTTCCACCTAAATGGTCATTTCTAGAGATAAAAGAGTGTTGATTTGAAATTTCTTCAATTATCCTTTTCCCCCTTACAAATGTGAAGTTCATAAAACAAATGAATTTTTTCAACGCACCATCTACGATTTTTTTTAAATTTCAGAAAGATTTTAATATTAAGGCTAGCTCACACATACAAGACGTCTCCAAACGATGGTCTACCGATTTAGCCTTTCCAGAAATCTGGCAACATTTAAGTTTTCAAAATATTTTTATTTGTCTTAGAATAGTCTACTGATGGTTCTGAAAGAGAAGCAGCAAAAAGCAGAATATCGATACATATATATCTATATCAAATTTCAACATTTACTATTTTTAAGCCAGTAACAATATACTTTTTTTCACTAATAATTCATAAAGTCATTTATAACTGAGTATAAAAAATAAATTAACACCACATATGTTAAAACTACGCGTATAACGTCACTAGTATGAAATTAATGATTATGAAAACTTAAAGTTATCAAGCATCAAACTTGAATTTTCAAAAGATAGGTTTTATTTTACAAATGACTTTATAAACTTATATATATTAAAGTGAACAATAATGATCTATTAAGACTATCATGTCAGATCATTTCGAAATTTACTTGCACATAATTGACCAGTGGTTATGGTGAAGGAATGTCCTCCGAAATCCTAATTATTTTTAAATATATTTTTGGAGAGTAAAAAAGCATCGAATTGAGACGATTTTCAATCTTCCAATTCCTTAGACACTCTTTTTATGTGATTGAAACTAGTAGTTTCTCAGAAAGTGTTTAAATATTTAATCAAATTTTTAAATTTTTCGTCTCCGCTATTAACAGTATTGGCCTAGTTGTCAAGATCAAAGAACCAATAACAAACCATAATTATATAACTAACTCATTATTAATAATAAATTCACGTACATATACAATACATAATTATTAACCACACAGACTAGACCCACTTGAGACACTTTTTTTCCGTGAAGTAATCATTTCCTTTTTTAAAGGAAGCTGGAAGCAAATATAAAGGGCATTTTATCCAATTGGCGAAAAAATTTATTGTTAAAAAAAATTGTGACATTAAATGGGACAAGAGTTTTTCCGTCACAAATTTATTACATCTACCTTTTGAAATTTATAAGACATTTATTCTTACATAACAAATTTAATGGATCATTGTCTTGAAACCATATCTTTATTGTCATGGTGGATTTAAGTAGAGTAATAGTTTGTAGTAGCACTTATTGTCTTTTAATGTGGGCTTCCTCTACTTCATACTTGTCTGCATACAACACCCACTTTTGACATTAATTTATAATTATTGTTTGGGCTTGAATCAGATAATTATAAAAGTTTGTATTTTACCAACCAAGTAATAAACTTCTCTCATTAATTTATGGTATCATTTATTCTTATATAAACATGGGAAGAGTAACCAATATATGTACACTGTACATATACTAATAAATAAATTGTAGGGGCGTTACCCCCTTTCCCCTTGGTGTTACAATGATAGTTAATAATACGTTCAATGTTCATTTTTTTTCTCAAAAAATAAACAAATAACATGTTATTTATATAGACAACAAAATATTATGGTATTATGTATGACTTATTTAAGAGTATGAATAAGTTCCTTTTTTTAGAAAATAAATCTTTTTACCAACATGTAATAATCGTGCACAAGAGATTATTAGTCCGAAAATTGACAATATAATAATCACCGTAATTTTACAAAAAAGTTTGTACGGTAGTACCCACATACAGGTTGAAAACTACCTCCACCACTTCAACAAACCCCCAATAAAATTTGCTTATACTTTAGGTCAACTCGTTGTGCAGTATACACTTGAAGCAGATTAATAACAACCACAATTACTTTAAAAACCATACAAGACCTCTCAAATGCCTAATAATTTTTTATCTTCACAGCTTCGACGGCTGATATCTATGTCCAACAGTTTTCTACAGCTGAGAAAAATATCCATGGATCCTTTGATGGGTCAGTTCCACCTTTAGATGAGATAAAACACTAGATAAATGACGACATATATCGTTTTATTGGTTGGAGTTTCCTGTAGTTGGCCATTTTTTATTGGTTGCAATATTCCTGTAGGCAATTTTCTATTGATGGCAACATCATGTAGACAATTTTCTATTTATGACAATATTTATGTGGGCAATCTTCTTTGAACCTTATTAATAAGTATGTAAAACCATCGTCAATCCAATGACCGAATAATTAATTTAACGCGTGATGCTATCTCCCATGCCTACATTTATTTCTATTTTTTTTCTCTATTTCCTAAAACTTCCTTGAACCTTATTAATAAGTATGTAAAACTACTGTAAAATCGATGATATAATGATTAATTTAACACGTGATGCTATCTCCCCTGAATCTCATTTTTCTCTCAGTGGTTTTTTTAAAATTTCAAATATATTTATGAGTCGTTTACCAATATCCAGGTTACAACACATGCTTAGAACAATTACACTGATACTTAATACATTCTTAATTTTATTATTCTATCTTTTTGAAAAATATTATAGGATACATCAATAAAATGAAAGTTTTCTTATATGTCTCGAGCATCAAAGTCTTAGCTAATGAAGGAAAAAGTGAAGTAGTGATGTCCAAATTATGTAAATAAGATTCTTTTGCATTTTTTGGCTTTTATTTATATTTATATATTTTTTTTTTGTATTTTCGACGTTAATTTATATATATATTTTTTTTTGCATTTTCGACGTTAATTTAAATCGATGTGTATTAATACAATCGTTCCATAGTAGCAGCCCTAATTATAAACTCTCTAAGTTTTCCCCTCCCAGACAAGAAAGGCCAGTCTCTAATTTTTTCCAACGCCGTTTATGTTATCTATCATGCCGCCAAAGCTATGAATGTTTTAACAATTAGTTTGACTCTCTTTCCCAAGACCTTGCCTTAATAAAGTTGCACTTGATGGTGCTACAAGAAAAGCATAATTTTGCTTGAGGAAAGATTGAGTCATGTACACCATTAAGAAGGTCTGAGAGAGATTGGCCATCCCAAGTATCCCTACAAGCTGGAGGAGATTCTCTAGAAGAACCCAGCTTTTGAGAATATGAGCTATATTGGTTAAGTTCTCTTTGGTGAGAGTGTGTCTAGCGTGAATAAGAATCCCGTCACGATAGTCAGCTTCAAATCTACCCCTATGATATTTGTGGACTGTGAAAGAGCCCTTGGCATTTTAAAGGGACTTCTAATGAATAACAGGATCAGGCTAACGGAGGAACACCTAAGGGAATAGATGATTATTTAGTTGAATAAGGACTTGCTGGAATAAAACATTGTAATTTGATAAAAATATTTAAAATCAAAGTTACTTGTTTTTACTCGATTTATTTACATTCTGTCGTTTTCTGGTTTTTATTTACAATTTTTTTTTTTTGCCATTTTTATCTGCATATTTAGTTCAATTTTTATGCATTATTGGGACATCATGTACTACTTGTAAGGTATCTGACGCAGGAGAAATAGGTAAACTTCTAAACGCGGTTAATAAAATCACCAAAAAATATAACTTGGTCATACGATACAAAGAGATGAGCAACAACCCCGACGATAAAATGCCAAAATCCTGTTCTTGTACTGCAAGAGCTCATTTTTGGTCATGATATCTTCTACCTAAGCTGAATATCCTGTGAGTAAGAGATAAGTGGTCGTATTTCCCGCTAAGATTTCACATTAAGAATATGAGACTCTCTACCAATAATTATGAAGTGGATCCCCATGTACTTGCTAAATAATTCCATCGGTTCTAAGCACTTTGACAAAAAAAAATAGTCATTTTTCCCAATTAAAAATAATAAACATATTTTATATTTTATTTAATCGGCAATATCATGTAATTATTCATATTATTCGAATTATAAAATATAAAATGTTTAAATATTTGTCACGAACTGCCGTATTTATATTTTAATTAGTTCATTTCATCATGAGAATGCTTCAACACTAAGCTCAAAGCACTATTATAACCGTAGTAACAAAAATCATGACAATCCAATATAAATAATTTTGAAAGAAAATAAATGTTTAAATTTTTTTTTTTTTTTCATGTTTCTAATACAATCAGTTATTAATAAATACACACTTAATTGTTGAATTTCGTGGCTATTAATTAAGCATTTATTCTATTAAAGTGGGAATAACATTAATTCAAATTATAGTCACATTATTATTAAAAAAGTTCCGCCAATGTGTTTGAATACAAATTCAATCAAAATTGTTTGTGTTGTGGTGTTTTTTAAGTTATACTTTGTAATTATGTGTAGATATTTATGTTGAAATTCAGAGTATGCCACTTTTCTTTATGTACAAAAAAAAAAAAATCAAATATGAATATTTAAAAAAATAATTGAACTAAAAAAATACACAGATATCATAACACTTTATGTGCCTACAATCTACAAATTTTGAATAGTTTTTGTTTCTCCCAATCACCAAGGCAGAAATGACTTTTACTCTATAAATATTTACAAATAAGGAGTTCAATTTAAATATTATATTTTCATTTTTTTATTTAGTGGAACACTCAGTATTTGGATAGTAAAGGCAATAAAGATGACCCAACTGATATATACTTATGTATACATACATTTAACCATTTTTCTCTCTTTATCTCACACCCATTTTATTTTATGCAAATTTCTTGGATTTATATTTAAGCATTGATTTTTTTTAACGATGATTTTTTCTTAATAACATGCAAAAAAGAAAAATATTGGTTATATGGTATTTGTATATGGTACATGATATTTTGTAAGTCTATGTATAAAAGATGTAATTTAAAAACAAAAACTTGATTGCTATAGAGTCAATCATCGTTCTTATTTGTAGAACCATACATTTCAGAAGTTGTCTGATTTTATTGTTCAAATACATCATAGATCATATATCAAGTTTATTAAAAATGAATCATTAAGCATAAAAAAATTAAATATCTTTAAATAACATTGCAATGTTGCTTTAAAACGTACAAATCGAAAAAATACGTAAACCACGTGTTTATCAAAAACAACAAATCTTATTTCAAAGGTTTTATACAGAAAAAATTATTTAAAAAAACAGTAAATTCTTTTATTTGAATAGTAAAAAATCCCATTTCCTATCAGTCACTCAACAAAACTGAAATTTAAATCATCAAAATTTTCGATTTTGACCTATTTCAAAAATAAGAACAAATATGCTTATTATTAAAAACAAACAAAAATTATAAATACAAAATATCAGAAAATTTTGACCACTTATAAACTTAAAAAAAATTGAAGGCGTGTATCATCTCAATTTTTTTTTTCTTGAATAAAATCTTCTTAACTATTTAGGTCAAACTTTAAAAACATACAAATAACAGTAAATCTACTAAAACTACAAAAATACCAAAGTCCTTATTGATAATGCTTCATTGTATAATCATAAACGATTCAGCAGACAACCCCATTCATAGGGTTGTATGAAATATGACCTTATAGGAGGTGATATATTTTTTAGTTGGAAATCAGTGCAGTATTATTATTTTCTAATGTTATTACCATAATTATTTCGGAGAGTAATAATGAGGATAGATCAGGAAGCGATAAGTGGATTATCTACGAGCCCCGAGACGGCATTTCTTCTAATTATGATTCAATGTATGAGGTCAGTGAACATACTCAATGGGCAACAGAGAGTTCATTTTTTTTAATAAATTAAATGAAAAACTCTATTAGATAGCTATACTTTTATAATTTATTTAGTTTTTTGATCGATTATGGACAAAAAAAGAAGAAGAATTGGAAAAATATATTCTGCTACATGCAAATTTAAAGTTAATATATTGTCTACAGAATGTAATTCATAATAATTAATGATGAAATAAAATATAGTTAATACATGCAGGGTGAGGACGCAGAATTTAGAAAATTTTAAAAGTAGTTTTCAATTCTCCGTATTTTTATTTAATGACATTTGAATGGAAATTTTTTGAAGCAAAACTTGGTAATTCAACAATTTTCTATACATACTTTTTATTCAACATATGCAACATATTCAACATTCTGAAATACGGTTTCAATACTGGGACGAAAAGTAACACAATTGGCCTTGTTGAGGTCCAAAGACAAGTTGTTCTACTCTTCCGTGATCATGGCCTTCAGGCATCGACATTCGAGTGAGTAGTCTTATTCATCCTGCCCTCCAAGATGTACCAATTAGCTAAGTACAATGGTACATGTCAGGTGAGGACGAAGCTCATAAGGCAGCTATTTTCTCCATGCAGAAATGCTGCACCTTCTTGGACGTGTGTGCTAGGGCGCCGTATTGGGTAAATACATAGTTGTCTCTGGGGAACGTGCTCTTCAACCCTAGGAAGACGACATGGTACCTGAACACCTTGTAGTGAAGTTGGTGTTGAATTTCTCCTTGGCCTTGAAGAAGTAGGGAGGCATATTGCTGACGCCACGAAACCAAGGGACATGATCTAAGCTTGGTCTTGAATGTTCCCTCGTCCCAATCTCTTGAATCTGCCAAGAAGCCATAATTTTCCTGTTCAGAAGAGCGTCCACTTGATGACTTGTGCGCAGAGGAGATTGCTCACCTTATTACATTTTCCTTGTTGCTCGAATATTTTTGATCACACAAAAACAAAACAAACGTCAAGTTGTAACTTTTTGTCAGCTGTTTTGAATGGTGCCAAGAACAAAATTCAGACTTTTAGAATTGAGGTAAATCTATTTTTAATAGATGGTAAAGGTTGAAGCCCTTTAATTTATATGTACCAATTTTAATAAAAAAAGGTTATTATTCAAGTAAAATATGTTGGTTTAAGCTTCTACAATTCAATACAATTCAAAAAAATATTACGTGCAGTATATTTGTAAAAATGTTTTGGAATTAATATGTTTTAATTTACATTGAAACAAATTTTGATAATAATTAAATAATAATTGAATAAGTTATTTATTTTTAAATGAGAGCATAGCTTAACAAAATAACAAGTATACTATCATACAATGAACTATGAACAAAATTATGATATTGGCTGTGCCCCACATTTATTATTGTTATTTAAACCATAAAACAGCATAATAATCTTTAAAATTTTCAACTATGTTTGACCTTAAAAGTTTTTTAAATTAAGTTTTGCGAGTAAAATTTGGATTTAGGTTCATACTGAAATTACTATATACATAAAAAAACGTATTATCAATTGATAAAAAACATTCAAGCATTCCAAAAATAAAATATTTTTTTAAGTTATCTTGAACAAAGTTTCTAAAAATTTTGTTTAATCTTACATATTACAAGTAAAATGAATGATCATGTATGGAATGTAATATTTTGGATTATATTATAGCTAAAAAAATAGACTATATATATATCACAAAAATAAAAAAATAATTTTTGTGAAAAAAGAAAAAAAATTGATTGAGTTTTTCCGTTTCACTTTTTATTTTCTCACAGAATATTTATTAAATACCAAGTGGTTCATTAAAACCTGAACACTTTAATTTTAAAATCCAACAAAATATAATTCTTTAATAACCAATAGAATTTCCACAAAATTAATAATATAAGTAGATGTGTGTCTTGACTATCTTAATCATCAATGTATCCACCCTTAGGGACAATGATGGCTTCCAGGCAGCAGAGGAAGACCTGACCCCTACTGCCGATGTAGTCCTCTGGCATTGTGTTATAATGCTGGCTGACAGAGGCTTTGAGGGTATTGGTGTATGGATGATGGACACTGCGAGCCTCCCCTTCGACATGCACCCAAAAAGTGTTGTCAACGGGGCGGCGTTAGGGCAGTAGGGGACCAAAAGTGTAGGCAAAAATGAACACATATTACAATTTAAAAGATTTTTTCAACGGAAGAGATGGGATTCTTTCATTGCTGCTGTAAAAATGGCCTTTCCTCCTTACAGGGATCTTTTTACCCACTTTTTTATAGCTTTCTGGAGAGCCTGGTATGAAATACCAAAATCTCTTACATGGGCCCTCATTGAGTTAAGGGGAATGGCCAAGGTTATTTTATTTAGCTCCTACGGATCCAGTTTGGCTTTTTCGCCCGAATACTTCTTCCTCTCCAACGTTTCGGACTTACTGACAGTGTAGACGGTGGCCCTAGATACGTTTAACTGTCTGGAACGCACACACAAATGAAAATTCTTCCATCAAATTCCAGTGTCATTTTCTCGACTTGTACCTAAGTTAGAGAGATCAAAACTGTTTTATATTTGGTCATTTTGGGTCTTCTTGTGGTTAAAAAACTAAATCAGTTAGTTACTATAAGTCTTGGATGATCTTTAGGTTTAAAAAAAATGGAACAGAAAAAGTACTTTTCTCTCAAGAAGAGGACCTAGTTCAAAGGGGAAAAACATGTGAGAGACGTGGGAAGATTGTAAAGCTCAACAACCGAGCAGGACTGAGCTAATAGATTCAAATCAAGCATCAACTGTTTATTCAGAGAACAATCCAATTTCATCCACACCGGCTTCGCAGCCATCTAGTGATACTAATGAAAGTATCTCAGATACTAAAGTGGAAATAGTTAGTCTAGTTTCGAACTCCTTGGAACCAAATTTAACATCGAATATTCTATGTAATGATAATCCTAATAAACCTTTTCTGAGCGACAATGTAGTCGAACTCAGTCATACTAGGTCCCAATAACTTACCAAACGCAATAGAAATATGTTGTACTATAATTTCCAAACGTCAAACTAGATGAAGAAACCCAAAAATGTTTCTGACTAATAAACTCCAGCGCAAAATTACCGACTTTTTTCCTTCGAAAATCTCTAATGATCAACAGGCCAATATGGGACTCTCTACTATTTTGTCATTGAATATAAGGGAAGTAGAGATAAACGAATTAGACATGGTCTTATGAAACATCTATTGAATTTCAAACACGATATCCTTTGTCTGCAAGATGTTGGGACTCAAGTGTCCTCATCCTGCTCGAGAAATTGTCTCCTGTGTCTGCCATCTTTTTTTCATAATTTATTTTGTGGTTCAGATAAGAGAGAAGTGCTACTTTCGTTTCCAAAAGAGTTCAAAGACGATATTAGCAAAAGAATATACAATCGACAGTCATTAGAATAAAGTTTTTGTTACCGTATACTTTATTTTCAGTCATCAATGCGTATGGGCCAAATTCCAAGTTGTTGACTTTTTTTCAGTCTATTATTGATTCTCAAACTACTGACAATACTCCAATGTTTTGGTTTGGAGATTTCAATGTAGATCTGGATCAGCCAGTGAACTCTTATCCACATGCTGCAATATTGTGGGAATTTACAAAAATGTTTAATTTAGTGGATTTGACGGAAAAGTTCAGTCCAGAGGATGATATTTCCTGGAGTAGTTGGAATAGATCTTCAAGAATCAATTTAGCCTTAATATCGTCTATTTTTGTTGAGCAGGTTCAAAATACTTCATATAGACCAGATCCGTCGACCGATCACAAAATTATTGAAATAACTTTTCGTTTTATTCCCCGCAGTCATTAATTTAAAGTGATAAAATGGATATTAAGGGAATGTAATTTCGAAAAGTTTTTAAAATCCAATCTTTATAAGGTCTTAGTTTTCTGCCTTCTCGACGTACTTATAAATTATTGTCTCATATTGCTGTTAAAAGAGTGCAAAAATTTCTCAAATCTCACAAAAAGAAAGCAAATAAGTTCCAAATGAGTCTTCAAAAAGTTTTAAATAGCTCTTCTATTTTTTTAAAATACTACACCACAGATTTGTTGAATTCATACACAATCTTTGACATTGCTGAAACTGAAGGGAGAAGAAAAGTAGATCGCGAAACCGACCCCACTCTTACACCAAATATTTACCTTGCAAACATAATCATACAGCCACTACAATACAAAAAAATGTTGTTAACAATAGAACAATCGATGAGCCTTCTCAAGTACTGCAATACTTCCATAAAAGGTTCTCGGAGATTTTAGGCGGAGGGAGACTCAATTTCCCGAAGAAAAGGAAACCCTCAAAGAGTAAAGTATTTACCAAGGCTAACAAGGCTAATGATATAAAGAATGGTTTCAAGGGTTCCAAAGCATCGGGTCCGGATGGCCATTGTGGGCGAATTTTCTCTCTCGCGCCTGAAGAAATTGCGCAATACCTTTCAAAAGTAGGAAAATCCATGGAGAAGTCTGGAAAAATGTCCTGTTCTCTTACAAAAGGAAGGAAAACTCTTATACGTAAACAAGGTGCAGGCACTGATTTAAATCACTGGAGGCCCATCACAGTTTTAAATGAAGTTTACAGAATATTGTCTGGTGTTTTAGCTAAGCAAATTGAACCCATTTTAAATCAAAACATTAAAGATGAACTAAAAGGTTTCCTAAGAAATAGAAAAATTACAGATATTTTACGAAATATAGCTACAGCAATTGACTACCTTAATATGTGTAGCAAGTTTGGTGCATTTCTTGCAATTGATTTTGGCAAAGCATTTGACTCTGTACGTCACTGCCACATTATGAGATCGGTTATAAGGTTACTCCCCAAACGGTTTTGTAATCCTATCAGAGCTTTACTCGCTAACGGCTTATCTATAATTTTGTTGGATGGTAAAATGAGTGAGCCCATTTTATGAAGAAAGATCTGTAGACAAGGTTGTCGAGTCGCCCCTTTGCTATTTATATCTGCCATCGATGAACTAACAAGGACAATTTCGAAAAAGTATTTGGGATTTGGTGTCTCTTTTTGTAGGACTCCACATCTAATTGACCTATATGCTGATGATGTAACATTAATTATTGAAGCCCTGAAAAATTCTGAAATTGAATATAAATAATTTGAATAAATGATTTTATTATTACTAAATACATACAATGGATATGAAATTGACTTAATTGTGATTAGTTTTCCTTCCTCAAAATTATTAATTATTTATTACAGGATTTTTCGGTTTCTTTTATTTTTACTAGAAGAGTTGTCATATTCTATACAATTATATCTATTTGCTACTTCTTCCATCTTTTTTAATAATCCCCTCTCATAATTAAAGTCGTCCAATGTGTAAACAACAACGCCTAGAGTAGCTATTGAGGTCAATTCATCAAACTACAAAAAAAAGATTTTTTCTTTATTATATATTTGTTCATTCTTTACCACTGATGAGAGGATAACTTTTGATGATGGAATGAAGAGTATAATCAAAGGGACTTACAGTAAACATTTCATTTGGGGAAAGCTTTAAAAAAATAATGTATATAAAAAAGAAACTTGTAAATAAAAAAAATAATAATACATAAGAAATAGTTTTTGTTTCAAGGTTTTGATTGAGAGATTCCTTTATTTGTTTGAAGAAAGAACGAACGAATGAATGAGAGAAAGAAATAACAAGTAACAAATAAAACTTTGAATTTCTTTTATTTGAAACATTGTTTTTTCTATATTTATTGTGGAGTTTTTCGTACTTAAAATCGAATCATCATTAGTGAAACAAAGTATAGCAACAACATTCAATTATATGGTAGGAAAAGCTTTGCAAATTATGTATTTCAACAATAGTATTTTTTACTAATCAATAGACTGTCTATATAATGAGTAAAATCGATGAATGTATGTCAAAATGTAATTCCTTTTATATATCCATAATGATAATCGAAAATATACAAACCATTTTGTCTCAATCTTTAACAGATAGTATGATATCTAGGAAGACATGCTAAATATTTGTACAATGCACCAGGTGCAACATTTAACTCTGAACAATCAATATTTTTAACTTTAAAGAGAAATATTTCCCCTCTGAAGTTCATGATGGTCGGAATACACCTCCCCCAGGCTTGACAAGTCTTGCTTATGTATTTTTTGGACATATTGCCCCAGTGTTCGTTTACAGTGGCCTTCATGACCATGAAAATTTCGTGTTTAGTGTGCAGGTAATGGATTCTACACACGACCTTAAGGTGTAGTAAAATGTTTTGCGTAAGGTCAGTACGGGGCTATATATTTATTTTAGCCAGAAATTGATAGTATCTTTAGCAGTGTAGCCAGGAGTGCAGTATTGTTACAGGACAGCATCATCATCCGGAAAGTTCACCCAAGCCTACAAAGGAAGTCACTCTCCACATTTTACTACCTGCTTCAAGAAGCATGTGAATTTTCACATGATTGTCATGGTCAGACGCCACTTTCTTGATCACTCAAAAAAAAAAAAGGATAAACAGTTGGAATTTCACGTTTAGAGTTATGAAATGTTCACCTTACCTCACTTTATTAAAGTATGTCTCTAAAAAGCCTTTCAATTACCAATAACATACTGTCCCACCCTATAGTGATTATGGTTACACTTTTGTTTTTGTCCGCTAAGGGAGTTGAATAAAATTACATAGCTAACCCTGCACTTTCTATGAATTTACTCTTTTAACTAAAATAACAAGGTTAATTCTGCAAAGGCAAGAACAAGTTTCAAACGGTATTAGTGAAGATGACAAAAGAAAGATAAAAGTGACGTCATCTTTGGTATTGACGAAAGGAACATCTTGTGAAAGGAAAAATATATTTACCAACAAATGTATCTCATCCGTTTCTATTAACAAATCACTCATATTTTACCCTTTGAAAGATAATAACATTTCATTTAAAGTAGGCAAAATTGATCGTTCTAATAAAATAATGTTAATTTGACAGTTTTTATTTAAAAGGGGTCATACTAAGGGCAATAAAAGCCTTTAAAAATTACAATAAGGTTCTCAACTATAGCTAAAAGTATTTTCAATATTAGTTTTTTTACAAACTCCTCATGTCTATTTATTAGTTTTCTAGGTGATATTTCTAGCCCCCCTCCCCTCAATAACTATGACTGTAATCTCTTTCCTTAGAGTATTTTGTATTATTACGCTCGAAGCGCTCTTGTTTCAATATTGTTATTTATTAGAACAAGTAGTCACGCAGTTATAAAAAATGAAACACACATTTAAAATATAATCTTTCATAAATTTGGCAAATCTTTTTTACATGATTGTCTTATACACTTAAAAAAGTGAATTCTAACTAATATACTTTTGAAATATGTTACCTGCAGTAAATATACCGTAAAAAGAGAAAATTATGCTTATAGATTCAGAACATTAACATATTAATAAGCTTTGTATGTTTTCCATTCTACATATTTATGAACAAATAATGCAATAGAATAAAATAAAATTGTTAAAAGTTTCAATGTATTGTCTGAATATTTATTATCTCTCAATAAATTACAAAACTATTACAAGACGTATCTACGTATGTGGCCTGTTAACACAAAAGTAAGCTCATATGATTTTTCTTAAAAGTAAGTCTGGATTACTTTTGTGTTTTTCGACAAATTATGCTCAATTTCTATCAATAAATGATGTTTATTAACTTTTTGGAGGAGGCGAAAATTATAATGAAGCACATAAAATTGATTGTCACAATAAGATAAAGATAAATTGATAGATTTTATTTGAAAGGGGCCATATTGAGGCAAATAAAAGTCTTTTAAAAAATAAAAGGTTAAAACTGAATTTAAATTTTTTAGACATCTTGATTCATTCTCTCGCAGCACTTAAATAAAGATCGAGGGTGGTGTGGAAAGTTTCTGACCGAACAAAAATACAAGACATTTTTTCTGAATTTTGGTTTATTGTTCAACAAAGTATCTTTGTAACTCTATACACTTCTTCAAGTGTTGCTATCATCTCTGTAAGCTGTCCAGATAGAAATCAGGTTTTTTTTCTGCAAAATAATTGTTCCCGAGAAACTATTTGTTTTTAGTTCAATTACTTTGAGTTGGATTGACGTAGACGCGGCAAATTTTAACACTGCAAGCCTTTATATATATTTTATCTATTTAATCTATATAAATATTATACTTACAAAAAAAAAAAAAATTACAGCCTGATACTCGGTTATGTCAATTTTCACAAAAACACTCATATCAATCTACTTAAACGACTGTTACATAAAAACGGTGGGTCCAAAATAGCTGAAACTTTGGTGAGTAACTCTCAACAGATACTAGATAGATGGCACTAGCTTATATTTAAAAGTGCTTCCACTTTCACGTTGAGGTCAGAAACTTTTCAGGTCACCTTCGTATGCACGGAGTCTCCACCTTAGGTGGATCTACGTAGTGGGTACCCTGACATTCTTAGTGCGATTCTTTTGAATAAAGATCAAATAAAAAAACTACTTCTCTCAGCTTTTTTGAAGACATATGTCATGATGCAATAGATGCAAGGGATCTTAAATAACATATTTTCTATTGAAAATTGAGTAAATGAGATGTACTCCTCAATGGAGATTAAATGAGTCTTTGTTAACACATTGGTACAAAATATTCAATATAAAATAATTCAAAACACCATTATAAAATTATGTCAATAAGCAATTAAAATAAACGACTGCACCCAGGAAATATATCAACACCTTCATTCAACATATTTGAATGCAAAAACATACAATTGACTCAAATATATCTCTGACTTATTGGGTTGTTTGCATAAAAGTGGTAAAATAATAAAAAAAGATTTTCTCCTTTCATGATTTATTTTCAAGGTTGTTTTTATGATGATTTACGATTTTATGTATTATCTCTAAATAAATGATTATATGACATATTTACATATACTCTCTGTCACACCAAATTAAGGAGGGATGAATTTACATTTCTCTTTTATACTTTATTTTAATCAATCTTTTGGAGACACTAAAAATGCCAATTAAAAATTGTAAAAATTATCAAAATAATATGATTTAAATATGAAGTTGATTCTAATTGAAAGGCCACTTGAGAACAAAACAAACTCCATATTTTGTTTCATAATAGTAGAGTACATAAACTTGTGATAAAATCAAATGGAGTAATGTATCTCAATTGGTTGCAATGTTATAGTCGATTATACTTTTTTTGAACGTAATGCATCACCTTGGCCTTAAAATTGACCTTGAAATTTTTATGGTCCTTTGATATTGGCCATATATAATCTGCGTACCAAGTTTGATAATAGTCGATCCGTTACTTTTGCCATAACCCTGCTGACTAACAAACAAAGCGGGTAAAAACATAATCTCCATTCAACTTCTATTTCAACCCATTCCACAAATTATAATTTAACAAAAAAGTTTTTAAAAATTGGTCATTTATACTAAATAATTAATTCTGTAATTATGATAATTATTATGTATGTTTCATATATATATATATATTAAAAAAATCTCATTTTAATATTGTATAATTTTGTAAAAATGCAATTTCCAATTATTAATTATAGTCATTAAAATATCTTTTTTAAAAGTACTCAATTACAAACATTTATTCACTTTACAAAATGTACATAAAAAGGATGAAGACTGGAAAAAATAAAAGAAAGGGGAGGCCAGCCAGTTTAGAAAAAGAGGGTAGAGGTCATACATCACGAAGCCTTTATACCAAATATTTCAATAAAAGCTATTTCAATATATTATTGTTGGTTTATTTTCCTCCACACCAACACAGACTATTTGTCCATAATCCTAACCTTATAAAGTACATAACTACAGAAACTGACAATACCAATGCAGAAGGCAAACAGAAAACGAAGAGGGAGAAGAAGCGAGCCGGTCGTAAACAAGACTTGAGATAAACTAATAATTAGTTTACAGGTCCTGGGGACATCTGGCTCTTTGAGGGAAGTCCCAAATCCTCCAAATTCTTTTGTATGTCTATCTGCCAGCCCAAAAGAGTCCCTCGGCATGATGGAATTCACATTTCACCAACCTTCACTGCATACATGATTCCTTGGACTTATGCGATTAGAAGCTGAATTTTAAAAGTCCCTTGATGCTTGGGGAATGTTGAAATAAGCAAGTCAGAGTAGCTCAGTTCCCCGTTATCAGTACCAAAAAGTATACCTTATAATTCATTTGATTAACTTTTGTTCAAAAGTTTACTTTTTTCGCAAAAGGCTGTGTAGTTCAAATGCTTAAATAGTATAAAAAACCTTTAATCCTTTCATAGTGCAAGAAAACCTGGTTTAATAATCATACTCTCGGTGATTAACTCATCACGTCACCATCAGACTAAGTTTGTGATAAAAAAGACGACAAATATAAGTACTTGACCCTTTCATCATCAAATACCCCAAACAAAACATGGTTTGCTTACCTCACGGACTTATAATGCAAGCCCCCATTACACCAGGAAATAAATTTGGAATAGTTCCTTTTCTTATTTGTTGTTCAAGATTGTTTTTGGGTTGATCCATCACATATGTATGTATGTTTGTAAACTCAATTAGAAAAAAATGTCCATATGTTTCTCTCAAAAACAATCTATCTTCAACAGCAAAAACAAACAAAACAGCAGCACACGATACATTCACAAAAAAACTGATGCATTTAATGTCAAAACAACAACAATTTAATTAACACATTTTTTAAACTTATACAAAGTTACTTACATATGTTCTGTGCCTATTTATTAGTCAATGGTGACTAGCAAGCTCCTTACTTTTCCATGTATATAACACTATACTTTTTTTTAAGTGTACCTTAAAGTGTACATATATTTAGTTTGATTTAAGATTTGTGACAATCTTTTTTTTTATACTTAAAAAATTATGGAAATTTCTATTTGTGTACAAATTTTTTAGATATTAGTTATTTTTCTTTCGTCGTGGACAAAAGTAAAACGCATCAGATAAGGTATGTTTCTACTTTGATAGCGTTAATATATAATTTTTTTTTTGTACAGGTGTATATTATTGTTTTTTTTCTGAACAAATTTACATTTTTTATAATAATAAACTAAAGTTTGTCCGTACATCGATGTCTCATTTTTAAGTATGCAAGTAAAATCTTAAAAAGACATGCCTAATTGATCTAAGAAATAACAATGTAGCAACAAGCGTGTGTAGCTTAAGCTTAGCATATAATATGAGAAAATAAAAGGGAAATATATATGTATTTCTAATTATTGAAGTAAAGTTTGTCTGTTTGTTGAGTCATAATAACTCCTTTAAATCCTTGATACTTTCGCTAGTATGTTTATAAGTAGAAGGGCAGAATTAATCTATGAACATAAGTTATTTCAAATTTAGGTGAAAATTGGTATAAATAGCCCCGAAATTCCAAGTTTCACTACTTTTCTGATGGTTGTGCAGGGCAGTACCAAAATTGCAAAAACTTCATCAACCTTTGTCATCACAAAAAGGACTTTGGGATTGAAGCTTCCATTGAAGTAAGATTTACTGGACTCTTAATCCTACTGTCATCTCCGTACAACTTCTTGCTAACAGTCATAGTAAATCCCTTGTGACGGAATTGGTGGATTTGTGAACAGACATGTAGCCAAGAGGAGTCTTCAGAGGCCACTCGAGAATCAGACTCTGGATTACAAGTTTGTTGTTGAGGTTTGCAGAGAGGAATTCACCAACATCCCTTTCTTTGACGTCAGTGAAGAGTGAAAGAACCTTATCTGTAAAAGTCTCGTTGGACGTTTTAACCTTGGTAGAACTGTCCCAGGAACACGAAGTAGTCATCATTTTGTACCAACATCAACTTCCACTATCCATCACTATCTGACAAGTGAAGATACGAAGGCTGTTGCTGGGTTCAGTTTCAACAGCAACCCCGAAGCAAGTGTCGTCAACCCAGCTGTTGCATCATGAATCACATGCATATACAAAACTCAATGTGGGTTGGACTGGTAGATAGTGTTAGTGAGGAACAGGATGATTTTAAAGTGAAATTTCTTCATCCACTTGATCTGAGAAGAGTGTTTCACTGTCCATCAAGTGTCAACAAATGCTTTGTTCCATGTACAATTATTCTATACTCCACTTCCCTCCTCCCATGTCTACTTTCACTGCCCGTTACTATAAGATCTCTGACAAAGATTTTGAAAATAATGTTAGTACATTTGAATGATTCCATCAATAAACGATCCTTGGACCAAATGAGTCTTCCATACATTTTCCTTTTTACTATAGCCATACGATACATTTTTTTTATCTTGTCACTTGTTTAATTTCAAAAATGAAATAACATAGCTTTTTACACTCAGTATTATTATCGTACACTTAATATTTCTGGTTTCGCATACCTTCAACATCGTATTTTGATGTCCAAACTGTTGAACTGTTCACATAAGAATGGTCGTTTATTGATTCCCACTCAAAATATACTAAGATTTGGTTCCTCGGTTGGTTGATGGTAGGTTGTCCTAAGAGGTCTTAATAGTTCCCTTCCAGTTTGGTACTTTTATTTTATATCTAAAGATTGTTAGTGAATTTACAAACTTTGGACCAAATTGAAAGTATTAATTTTATACGAAGGAATTGTTTCCCAATACAAACATTTGGTGAAAATGAAGTTTAATGACTTAAGAAGGGATGTTAACAATAAATTTTGTTTAGATATTTATTTTTACATCAATTTTTTCAATAAAATGTGAATTGAACGAAAAAAAAAAGAATTATTGTCATATCTGAAAAATGAAAAGTTTTTTAGCCAAATAAATACAATTTTTGGATTTATCGTATCGATTAAAAATTTTAGGTCTATTGCACCTCTAATACATATTTTTTTAACAAAAAGGTTATTTTAAATGTTGCAATTTTGAACAAGATTTAAAAAAGTGTGATACCTCAAGAACTGCTGGGAGTTAGACGCTCAAATTTTCAGGCTCATCTCATTTTCGTTAATGCTAACTCTGCTGCAATTTTAAAGACAATCGAAGAGGTAAGGTGATCAGACTATTTTTTTTTTGAATGACTTGATGTGGATTTACCAAGAAACTATAAGTTTTTTTAACCAAATTCCTTGATAATATGATTATAGAATTTGGAAAATTAAAAAACAAATTATTGTTGTTTTCTTCTTAAATACTTCATTCAATAGAAAAAAAAATGTTGAATTTAATAGTATAACAGTATTTCATAGTAATTTTTCAAAATACTTTGCATAATAAATTTACTTTAAAATCAAAGAAATCTTTGATGAAAAAATATTGGTGTGGGTACAATAACAACGTTGGAGGGAGGAAGATGTAAAAATCCATTAATACAAAACAAACTGATTAAACATTTGATATGAACAGATTGTAAAACAATAGTTTACACACTAGAACGACAATGTCATCATTTTGATGATATTTTAACTTTGTTGTAAATTATAATATAATTTTCAAACCTTAGTTGTTCAAAATATACAAGATTTCATAAATCACTAGGAGGTGCACCGAACATTGTTTGGAGTTATGTTTTATTTTTGTTGTACGCGTGTACAACAACATATATTCCACTTAATTCATATTATCACTATTTATCATATTCTTAACTGTTAAAATTAAACTATATGATTTTTGTACATCTATATTTATATAAAATACTCTGTAATTAAGTAATGATAAAAAATAATGAACTCCCTTTCTGGAGTGGCATAAATATAAAAAAACTCTTTTATGTTTCCCATATAATACTGGGGTTAATATTTTGCTTGTCTCGTTTAATTAATATAAGAAATGTATCGTGGTCACTAGTTCCCTACCAAAGAAAAAACAGATCCTCTACTCATGAGTCTTGCTGGAAAGACTACAAACAGTAAAAGTGATGGTAGTTACACTATACTTTAATTTTTTTCAATGCTGCTTTGTTTCGGCTTAAGGATCTAAGTATTTATTTACATACATTTATTAAACCTTGAATACCAATAACTTTATTATAGTAATTTTAAAATATTTTTGTTTTTATATTTATATTCAAGTTTAAATATAAATATTTATAGAGAAATTAAAATATAATTAAAAGAAAATTTTAAAAGATCTCACTTTCCAACATCAAAAATGGTACAAAAGTAGTATATTCTCTATTGAATGGAGTTTGATCCCCTAATTCAAAATATGGGCTTATTTTTTCTCTCATAGTCTCGTGGCCTTCAGAAAAAGGACAAACATTTTTTGTTTTTTTTGGCTATTTTTAAGGTTCAAAGCTGTTTTAAGCCATCAATGTTTAAGATAGGGATACATTATGCTGATATATTTTAAAGTTGAATGTTTGAAAATTCTAAAACAATTTGTAAAAATTAAAGTTCATACTTTCAGCTATAAAAGGTAATATTTTAAAGCTTTTCGAATTTATTCACCTTGAAGCTATGAGCTTCTGAACAAAAAGCTTCTATTTTTCACTTTAAATCAAGATAACTTAATTTAAAAGTATGATGTAGACATTTTAAAAATAGTTTTAGAATTTTTAACTTTCCGCTTTAAAATATATTAATATGATTTATCCCTATCTTCAACACTGGGGGCTTAAAACAGCTATGAACTTTAAAAATAGTGAAAAATTATAAAAAATATGTGGCCTTTTTTTTAAGGCCACAAAACTATGAGAAAAAAATAATTATATATGGAATCAGGGCATCAAATTCTATTAAATAAAAAATATACTATTTTTGTACATATTAAAAGGTGTGATTTTGTTGAATAGTGCATTTAATTCCCCTAAAATTATTCAAAATAGCAAACACAAATAGAAAAGTACTCCTTTTGGAACAATATTTGTTGTACTTATGTCTTGTGTTAAGATATATAAACCCTTTTTCATATCAACTTAACATCCATGGTAAAATAAATTTCCATTTATTTATTTATCCATATAAATTCTATTATTTTTCAAGTGTTTTTATTTATTTCTTTGATATTTTTAGTTATATATTTTTTTAATAGGACACAATGAGCTTAACAACGTTTATTGCTGCATTGTTAGTTTGACATCAAGTAGTTACTCAGTTCCAAGATAATAAGTGCACCCTAAAAAAATGATTCAAATGCAGATATATAAAGAATGCTCTATAAATAAAGATGTGATCATTACGTTTGGACAATGTTAGTAGTAATATTCTTATAAAGTAGGTTTAAAATGCTTAAACCCCTTTTTAAAATTTTGAAACTCAGCGAAACTAATGCGAAAATATATAGCTCCTCTAAAAAGTCTACAAATTCATTTGTGATTCTATTTCCTCTCTATCAGATCCAGTAGAAGAATGAGAGGACACTCCAAATCAGACTTTTATAAATATATCAGCTGACCTCCCAAATAAAAACGAATAAAATTATACTGATAATCACTGAATAATTAAGTAACAATTATTCACCTGTGAAAGTCTAGAAGGAAGCACCAATCCCTTTTCAACCCATGCCATTTACGGAAATAATATTATGTGTACTTTCTTCAAGTTGTGTATTATGAATATAGATGACTCTGCCCAGAGAAAAATGAAATCCAAGACTTTGAAGTAATCGAAATTACAATTAATAAATTAAGAATACCAGTCTAGTATCACATCTGAGAAAAGGTGATTTTTGTACTTAAAACTCCAATATAAATAATAAGTTAGGTGAGTTTGAATTACTTTTCCCTAAGCAACAACCATCTTTCAAAGTGGATATATTTTCCCTAAAAAGTGCCCTTAAATGAGCCTCTTTCTCATACCTCTTTAAAAATTAAGACAAAGGTATTTTTGAATAAAACTAAAATAGAAGAAATGATCGCCTTTCTACATACATAGATTTAAAGTGCGTAAACAATAGGTTCTATGTATTTTTATATTGCATCAAAATAGGTGTGATCATTTTTGATATCTGCAGTCCATAAAAGGAGGTGCTATATGACTGTGTGTTCTTATGTTAAAGGTCATAGAGTGTTTATTTACATATTTCATATATTTAAGCCTGAATACAAATTATACATAATCAGCAAAACTTCTGTTCCTAAAACAGAAATTTCCATTTTTGGTAAAATAATTTGTTTATTTTCAAAAATCATTTTTTCTCTTCAATTCCCTTTTAATTAAATGAATAATTAGAAGGACCAAAAAAGGTGCTTTAAAGCAGTACGCAACTTCACAACAGAATAACTTAATTATAGGTAGTAGTCTTAAGATGCGGTCCAAGATGGATTTTTTTCGGTTCGGTTGTAAGTTATTATTGCTTGTGTCCTATAGTTTTTCCTTTAGGACATTTTACTTTAAAACAATTTTGCCTCAATGATATTTCACCTTTATTAATAAAGTTTATACGTTTTTATTGTTCATTTTAGGTGAAATAAATGTTTTTTTTGAAATACACAATATGTGTAAGTATAAAATGCATTAAACGTTTGATTCCTATTGGATTAGTAATGGAATCATACTCTTGTCTCATATTATTTTTTTCTACCAATCCATGAATCTTTTGTAATATGATTAATCCATCATGTCTAATGATTATTGTTAACTGAGAAGTGATTAACAATTATTCTATTCGAATCAATACATTGTTTATTTATTTTTGTTTTTTCTTATTTTACTAATTTTATTACGTATTTTGTCTCTAGTTCGAATGTATTACATAGTTAAATTTTGTTGGTGGATGCATTTAAATTTTGGGGTATGATTCTGTCATTTTTACAACAGAAAAAAACTATTTAATGCGTTTTATATTAATACAGATTACATATTTTAATTAAAAAATTCCCAGACAACATTAAGCATAAATAACAAAAACGACTTATAACTCTTATTTATTTATGCACCAAGGCGAAATATCCATGAGGCAAAATGCATATAGAGTCAGATGTCCTAAGGCGTAATCGTTTCAGGAAAAAGGTAATAAGACAAACTTATCTAACGACATTATTACAATATCGATATCTTGGTTCAGACACTAATTCAAAACTTTAAACCAAAATTTAACTGTTTTGAAATCGAGGAACGATTTTTTTGGTCTGAATAAGCCGACTATGGACCGATATATTACCTTATCCTGATTTATAAGTCGTACAAATATGATTTATACTACAGATTTAACTTCATACGTGACGTGATTGTAGGGCGATGTTGAACAATTTTAAAAACACATGACGTCATCAACCATTTATTCCTTGAATTGGTATTGCCTGAATTTTAGAAAAGACCAATCAAGACCGGGTTTTGTTTTGTGGGATTACAATAGACCGAAATTTTTGTTTGTGACCAGTGGAGTTCTTAAAAGGACATAATTAGTTCGGTCTAATATAATCTTATGGATGTCAGAGCAGTATAGGATTTTCAGACGGTAACCCAACACTAATATTTATGTACATATATTAATTGTTTTCAAATGAAGGAATACTTTTTCGGTCTCAATATAGGCTATTTTTCGGATCTAAGTCTATAGAAAGCTTTTATCCCTCATTCTGATTAATGAGTTGTACAAATATGTTTTATGAAGATAGTTCAACTTTAAATAACGTTGCTGTAGGTCTATTTTCACCATTTTGAGAAAATAATAGACGTCATAAAAAATTTATTTTTGAATCGGTCTTGACGGAATTTTATGTGAGACCAATCCACTTCAATTTTTTCTTTGTCAATGATATAACCCTTATTTTTTTTTTTTTTGAGACTAGTCTGAACCAAACTTCTTAAAAGAACCAAATTAGTTATGCCTTCTAAAATTGGAACGGTCTTAGACCTTTCAAAGACATTCAGACCGAAACTAATCGGGTTTAAATCATGTACTAATTTATTCTATCTTAATATATAAACAGATTTTTCTGGTTTCAGTATATGGACAGATTATCTCTGCTATCTTGATTTATATGTTATAGAAATATGATGTATGCTACATATTGAACTTGAAATGGCGTTATATTTCCGATGTTTACGATTTTGAAACAAACATGAAAGCATAATCTAATTTTGACCAAATCTTGAATGAGACCGAAAGACCCAAATTTTATAAGGGTTTTATCAAGGGTTAACTTATGTAAAGGACCGATTAAGTTTAGTCCACTGAAGTCATAATTATGTATCATCTGACCTTCCCAAATAAACATTGGTGATATTATACAGACAATAAATTAAAAATTAATTATTCTTGAATTAAATAAAAAATGTTCAATTATGTAAGTGTTAGAAGAGGGCTCCATCTTTTCTTAGCCCGTTCCAATACAATTGCCCAACCTCTTTTATTGGAAGAAAGAAAACTGTAAAGAAACTGAGATCAACAACGAAATGCCAAGACAAAAAAAAAAAACCTTTTTACTTTTTTCAAGTTGTCCATCAGAAATATGGTTGTCCATAATATCCAATATATAGTTGTCCATAAGGATACGTTACTAAATCAATTTAGTCAAAATTACAGTTAATAAATTAGGAATCTACGCTAACGAAGCTAAAAGATCTGTTGTGGTATTATTGTTTCTATCGTTGTAATGACTTTTTATTTATCTGGTTGATATTGTGTGCATTTATAAGTATTTATGTATGTAACGATTTGTTAATTGGATCTTACTTGTAGTAGGTTTCAGTTGAATAAAGCCATATTCTAGGTTACAACATGCTCTGATATGACCAAGAAAAGTGATCAGTGGAGTTAAAACTCCAATCAATATGATTTAATATGATGTTATTGTATAACAATATACACCAATTTGTAATGCACATGACATCATCCACCATTTATTTCTATAATCGGTTGAGACTGAATTTAAATGAACACGATCCAGACAGATTATTTTTTTGTACCAATCCAAAGCGAATATTTCTTTAAGACAGGTCCAGACCAAACTTCCTTAAAAGATCAAATTAATTTGGTCCTCTACAATTTTAATCGTCTTAGAGCGATTTATGATTTTCAAACCGAAACCCAACACTAAAAATGTATAATATGTTATCAAAAAATGAAATAAAACCTTTAAAAGGAGGAATTAAAATTTGTAATTAAGCAGTATTTATTCTAATGAGTGACCTTCTCCGCACTTATGAATAATAAAGTTATAACATATGTACATCGTAGATACATGTGTACATATATACCTATATTTAAAAGCACTGTGTGGTCCAAGATTAATAATGAAAATAATAACTAAAAGTATTTAATGGCATATAGCTTCGAGAATAACTTATTATCAACATTAAGTTTTTGGAACGAGTTCTTCAATGAAAAGAGAGAGAGAGAGAATGAAATAAAATTCCTGTTTTATGACTATTAAAATAGTAATAGTATTTGTTTAATTACAGGTCATGTCATGTGAGATATTTTTACAAAGTGCCTCATAGATCAAAACCTTTACCAATATATATTTTGTTTCAAAATTGCTACAACCTATCAAAAGTAATTTTTGTATACTCCCTGTTACTACAAATTATATTTTCTCAAATACTCAAAGAATAATGATTGTTAAGGTTGTTGTAAAGATACAAACTTAAAATTGGGTCTATATATTATAATAAGAACAAAAATAACGATCTGTCTCGACGTCTGAAAGTCTTAGATTTTTTGTTTGCATTCGCACGAGGCCGGCATTCTGTTTCACCAAAATATTTTTTTTGCTTATAAAAGTTGTAACTTATACAGGGATATTGTATAAATTAAGAGGAGTAGTTAATTTTTGCACTAGAAAGTGGGGAATTAAAAATTACAGTAGCATTGGATTACGATTCCATCCTTGTTATTTTGAAGTACAAAGTTTCATTACCTAATCAAAGGACAGAAAAAAAGAAAAATATACAAATTTAGTATTGTATCCAAAACCAAAGAGTACTATTTATTGAATTACTGTAGTAAGACTCTTGTTAATATCAGTTGCCTGTTATACGACTTTTTTTTTTTTTTTTGGGGTGGGTGAATTACTGCTCTAAAGAGAAGAAACTTTTTCATTTAAAACAGCATAAGTGCATGGAAAATATTATAACTATAATTGAATAAATTTATAATTATATTTTATTATACATTTGTAAACCAATTTACACTGTACAACGATTGTGAAGAAGCTTATAGTCATATATTTTACCATCTTGCAAACATACTGTCTCCAAACAAGGTTGTTCGGCTGCTTCTTATCTTACGACCCTTCATCGAAGATATAAATAGAAGCTAGTACTAACTACCAACACTCAGCTATGTCTCAGATGCATGTATTGATTGGCAATACATTCTGCAAATCACTGCGCTTTCACGGGTTGTGAAACTAAAGATACCTGAGGAACAAATCACATGTTTGTAGAAATTGGATGGATAGTTCTTTACCACCATGTGGATGATCACTACTTCAAAAGATACGTCGTACTCATTAAGTTGCAAGACAATTGCTTAATGCAACAAGAACGACACAAGAAGAACGTAAATTATAGCTACAAGTTGGTGGGGTTACAGGGCGATTGTTCCCGAAAATCATAAGAATGGGATGATAGTACAGAAGGTAAGCTACGAATTGCATAAAGGACTAACAAAATTTTCTAGAAAAAACAGAAAGTGCTAAAAACTGAAAAAGTGTACAAAATTCCCCCCAATAAATGCCTAAAATAAACAAAACTGCTCATATATTGCATTAAAAGTGTGAATTCAGTTTTAAAACAGAAAATTATCATGGTTGAATTTTGTCCAACTAAATTACCTAATAATATAATCATCTACATCAAAACTACATTTTATCTCAATTTTAAAAATGGTAAATAGAAAATATTGTTTAGAAAATGATCTTCATGAAATTTTATTTTTTGGGTATTTCTCCATGAAGTGCATGTTCACAAAGATTACGTTACTAGCGAGGAAAGTGAAGTTAGTGACGAGGATATTTTAAATCCACAACTATTCATGGTAAATATCTAAGGTAATCTGTATATAAAAATTGCATTTATAAAGTTTGAAATACAATATGTAAATAAATATGGTGAGATTGGGATTGTAATAATGTCCTGGTAAATCATGATCAATATATTGTTTTAATTTATTGGGGCCCTATAAATAAAATATAACTTAAATTTTGCAAAACTGATATTTATTATGAGTCTTGGTTTTTTAACGCCTGTGATAGTACTTTACATTAATGCAAGTGTTTTTACTATGAATTTTATGGGGCAAAATATAACATAACTATGCAAACACAAGAGGATTCGAAATTTGCGTAATTTTACATTGATTATGAAAATAGTGAAAAAAATAAATATCGTGCATCATTTGGAGGACTCTACCACTCTTCAATGATTTGTAAAAAAATTACGCCTTCACAGATTTAAACTGTATTTCTAAAATAATACAAAAATTAATTTTGAGACTTATTTAAGGACTAAAACAAGAATGGTTACTCCGAGGAGCGCAAAACCTCTGCTTATGATCTTTTTTTTGGTGTGATCTTCACTTTTAACTTGACCTCTCAAAATGTATTGGGCTCTTACTCTGAGCATATATAATCTTAGTACCATGTTTGGTCGAAATCAATCCGTAACTTATATTATTAAATTTTTTATAATTTTTTAATTAATGATACTAAAATTTTGCATAATTTGGAGGCTCTACCGGTCTTGAGTTTTAGTAAATTTAGTTTGTTCTATAATTAAACTAATTGCCTAAAATAATACAAAAATAAATAATGAAAGTTATTCTATTATTCAAATCAATTATTCAAAATATAGAAAAATATTATAAGTAAATTACAATTTATAGTCCACAACTAAACTCAGAATTTAAACATATATTTGTTACAAAATTTTGCATTTCTGCTCGAAATTGCAGTGTATTTCCTATAAAGTCATCTCTAGAACTAAGATTTGTTACAGTTTGTGAAGCATCTGTTAAGAGTTTAACACATCTTTCCAATGATTGCGCATAACAAGGAAAATCAACAATTTATAATTTCTTATTTTTGGCAATGATTAGAAGGTCTTCATTAGAGATATTTAGAAGAACCGGTGGTGTTGTAACTTGACATTTGTGTCGCACAATAATCTCTGTGTAACTTCTTACAGAAAAGTTTACTTTTGGTTGTTTAAATATTCTGCTTTTAGTGCTAATTTCAGTTCCCCTAGCTTTTATTATTCTTTGCAATGCCAACTCCTGAGTATGGCCTTGCTCATCAAATAACATACTGGGTAGATACTTTAAACACGTAGTTGACAAGCACTTGCAAGTTTTTTGATCGATTATGAGTACTTGCGTAAAGTCTGTGCAAACGATTGGTAGTAGTAAGGCAGCTTGAGTGTGCCAATTTTCAAGGCTTACAGTTTGCCAGCTCAGGAGCACACAAGCCCGTTGAAACGGCTTGACATATTTTGTACATATATTTTTGATCTGTACCTAGTCGATTGACCACATTCTTGGACAAGTTAGGTAAATTACCAGTCACCGTAGAAAAAGGAACCATATTTTCATTTTGAGAACCAGCCAAATGTTTTCAAATTGGTCCGGAATGTTCTTTAACCAAAGTGCCACAATCTAAACACTCAAAAATAAATATCGAAGGGGTAACTCATTTGTATGAAGCATAAAAATGGACCAATGTAACGGTCCCTCTGATTATTGAACTACGCCACTTTTCCAACCGGCGTTAGTTGCAGTTCCATCACATCCAACTGAAATTATGTCTTCTAAATTCCAACCTTGTCCCTCTAATAAATTTGTGATCGAAGTAAAAATGGCCCTCCTTGTAACACGACTTGGTCTTTGTGTGTCCCAAATAAAATGATCCATTTTCTGATGAAACTGATATGTATTCTTCTATAACTTCTTTGCGATGGTACCGGTCCCCTATCTTCTTATTTATCTGAGTTTTGTCTTTTCATCCAACAATGTAAATACTTCTAATGACAACTCCTTCAAAAGCTTTTGAAGCTTCTACGCGAGCTTTAGATATAAATCCGTGAATCTTGTTTTCATTACTGACCAGAGTTGAATTTTCGACAGAAAATAAGCCAAAGTCAGTCAAAAATGCAGAAGCAACAGCAGATCGTAGATTATCATATAATAAAATAAAATATAATAATAAAAATAACCGATCCATTTTGATCAAACTTGGTACTGTGATTATAAATATGATCACAGTAAGAAGCCATTAGATTTGAAAGGTCAAGGTCAAATTTCAAAGTCAAATTCACCCCGAAAAATGATTATAGGTGTAGGTTTTGCGCTCTACCAATTACCATTCTTGTTTTAATCATAAAATAACTTTCAAAATTCATTTATAAATTTGTACAAAACTTTGAATAGAAGTAGAGCCCTCCAATTGATGCACAATTTTTTTTTTTACTATTTTCATAATTTATTTAAAATTACACAAATTTTGATGCCTCTTGTGTTTGCACAGCTCAAAATATACATTAACGGAGACCCTACTATAGATTGATGCAAGTTTTGTCCATGTATCATTATGGCCTTTTAAAAAATGTAAATTTTACGCTTTTTCTAGTGTACCTTGGAGGTATGGGGGTCTGACCTCAAGTTTCCAACCGAAATTTTTTGTCAGCCTTGGTTTTTTAAGTTGTCATCACATAGAACTATACATTTTAGCAAGTTTTGTCCGTGTACCTTATGGTTAAAAAAAAAAACATCCAGAGGCTATTTAGGTTGACCAAAAAATAATCAATGTTCTAGGTTAAATAAATAATTTCAAGGACTCAAACCTTCTGTACCATATGGGGTGAAATCTTCTGTGGCAGGCTCTCGGAACTAACTGTTTTTGTTAAAGTTGAAGATCCTCAAGAAGAAATTTAAATAACTATCAACGATGATCTATTAAAGAATGAACAAAAAAGAAAAATGAACGTTAGAACCAACCGATTTTTCTTTTTTTCTTTTCTTAATGCTAAACTTTATTTTTTCTCTACAAAAAGTCAGTTTTTGATAATATATATTAAGGTATGATTTGAAATCGAAAAAATCTACTTGTTTGAACGCTAGATAGCCAAATAATAACAATTTGTTTATTATGAAAGTTTTGAGATGGTCGTATGAATTGTATGTATTAAATGTATCTAAGTAACATTAAAAGTAAAGTCAACAAAAATAGTTAGGCTTAAAAGGATATTGGAACCTTCAAAAATACTAACAACTAGTATTTGTACCATTATGTACGCCTATTTATCAACCCTTTTTCATGCTGAGAAAAGTCTCATAATCACAACGGATTTCAGAACCATTAAAAAATAGGGTTAGAATGTTGTGTTGTTAGTTTCAACCTGGTTTATTGAGCGGAAATTGCATATACCTATCTATAAATTTGTAATAATAATATATTGTAACTTTGTTACCTGTTTGTGCTTCTTTTTTTTGTGAGAATATATAAATGTAATTAAAATTGATTTATGTTATATTAAAGGAAGTAGTCATTCCTTTTTTTTTTTTTGTATGATGGTACTACTATATTTGAACTTGTACAACTAAACCTTATTAGAGTAAAATAGTCAATTTTTTTTATTCAGTATCTTTACTTTCCCTGTAATAAGTGGAGATTGGACGATTTGTCGGAATTGAGATCGGCATCAGGAAATAATGTTTAATTCTCAATTCTTATTTATGAAATATTTTATAGTTTTCTAGGTTATAAAAGAAAAATGCCCCTTCCTACAAAAAATAAAAATAAATAAAGATAAAGAAAAATATTTTTTTTTTATTAAAAAAATTAATTTTCTTTAGAAAAATTTAGTTTTTTTTCTCCAAAACATTTTTTTGCTATAAAAATTTTATTTTAGAATTTTAATTTTATAACTTTTTTGCAAAAAATTGGGAATTTTTATCTCGAAATTTTATTTTTGTAAAAATATGTCAATTTAAGATTTTCTTTTTAAAATAGCTGAGAATTTTTAAAATTTTTCTACAAGAAACATAATTTCTTACAAATCAGTTTTTGATAAAATTTAATTTTTTGTGAATAGTTGTAGATTTTTCAAAAAAAAAAATTCAATTTCTATTTCTATTATGGGCTTTACTTTACAAAAATATATTTAAAACATACAAAACTTTAGAAAAAATAAGAGGGCATTTTTTTCAATTATAGCACACCATCCAACTTGTATTCCTTTGAAAGATAAAAACCCAAAAAAAAACAACATATATATGTAATATAGATATCAATAGAGTTACAACAAACACATAATGATTATAATTGTTATGTTTAAAATGATCCAACGACTGATTATTATCTTATTTACAAACTATATTATATTATAACACTCTAATAATCATTACATTAAATATACAATGTCAATCCCATATTAATAATGATTCTACTCTCCCAGTACCTAGTGCTAGAGGGAGCGACGTTCTAACTCGTTTAGTAAACTACTAAAACCCCACAATTGTTACTTTCTAAAATCAAATACACTTGTCACAGAGTAACATACACAGCTCGGTCACAACTATTTAACTACGTTTAAAGAACGTTCATAATAATAAACTACCAAAAAGTGTTTCATATATCATTCTTTACTATCCCGGAATTTAATTATTATGTTCTGTAGTTTATGGTAATATCAAATCGACCAAGAAAGAAAATATCAAAATGAGGCAAAGTCTTAGTCTAAGGAATTTCCTCTACGAATACACAAAGAAAAAGAGACAAATCTTGATGAGACAGTTACCTTCCTCAATTCCTCAAATCGCAGTTCATTACCAGAAGTAAGCCAACTTGCTTTAAGTGCTTTAGAACTTATTAGTTTATTATTTACTACATGGATTTCAGTGCTGGAATTCCTTTACAAAGGAATCCCGAAAAAATTTTTGGCTTTCATGTAGTTTGAAAACAACTCAACCTTATACCTTAATAAATAAAACAGGTCTGATACCACTGGACACTCCACGAAAGCAAGTACGACTGAATTATAGATCCTCCAACAATCCATCCAAGATGTACTTAAGAAAATGCACCTGCTGAAACTTAAAACTGGACCTTAAATTTCTCTTCATCTCTGAGAATCCTAGTCGATTGCATGTTTCTTTTCTTTCATAATGGTAGCAGATCTATAGATTTTTCACATGTTAATGCACCGTCTGAATCAATAGTAAGTTTATATGTCATCTTTAAATGCCATGGTATTGTGAATAAATGCAGTTTGGCCGACGTAAGGAGCAGATATTTAAATTTTTTATGCAAGAGTAAAGTTGTTTTATTGGTTTAAATGTAATAAAATTTAATTTTTTATTTATTATAGCTTTAGTTTCCAGTTTTGCAGTTTTAAATTCAGTCCAAAGAAAAATAAACTTACATTCATACAAATCACACATGATAGTGCAAATTTAATATCGTCTAGAGATTCCATGACCGTTCTAAAAAAATGAGTTCCCTATTTATTTTTCAGAAGTTATCTCTTTCACTATTATTTTTTCTCTTTCTTTATCGTAGCAATGGTTTTTATTGGAATACCTGATCTTTTTTTCATTATTACATTATTATATCTTTTGAAATTATAATTATCTATATCAAGGGTTATCCCTAATTGTTGTTAATTCTTCTTCATAATTCTCCTTTGCTTTCATCTTCCAGACATTGGTCATTTTCAAAAGCTTCATTGGTGATTCATCAGCCTTTACATACTCAACAACCGTTACTTCTTCTCTTGTAGAATCTTCCTATTTGTCCAGATTAAGACTACTGGCTCAAACAGTTTCTTCTTTTTCATCTTTTACCCTTTCATCTTCCTTTGCCCTCAATACAACTCTGTTGTTTTCTTCAATTTTGCAATAAAATTTATTTTAATAGGAAGCTCTAATTATCTTCTGAAACTTATATGAAGTTTTTTATGGCTTTGCACATGATTTACAAATTTATCATTGGTCTCTACTCTACGTTGCACATTTACCCTATATATTTATATATTGGAGCATATATACAACGTTTCCTCTCAAACAAATTACAATATGAGAAACATGTTGCCAATTATCTCAGCAAATGTTTGAACTTTGAAAATAAATCTCTTTCCAATGAATAACTAATAAAAGATCACTAATTGTAACGTCGAATTTTTTTAACCATTTACCAGCTATTTAGTCTTATATAGGTGATTGTATAATTATAAACATACATGCTTGGCAATAAAAATATTTATTGATTTTTTTCTAGATACATATACCTTATTTTTTAGTCGTGGTTGAAATGTTGAGAAGACGATAATTTGCATTGACTTATTGTTTAATTAAACATCTGAATGTTTAAATGCAATTTTCTTCATTTTACGGCCAATTTTAGTAGCGCAAAAGAGGTATATTACTTTTTAAAATAGTTATTTTTATAAAATCAATTTATTTAATAGTTTTATATAATTCTAAAACAAAAAATGACATCTTTTCATTTTTGTAGGATTGATCCCGTCACTTCAAAAATAATTACTCTTTTGACCTTTTTCGTTTTTCTCACTTGTTTAAACAAAAGTGTTCAAGGAGTAAAATGATTTGATTATTTCAAAATTAGCTCTACAAAGATTGACAAGAGTAGTATGTCTTTACAGAATATTATAATCGGAAAATATCCTTCAAGAAAATTGAAATCAGTAGAAAATTGCTCACAATTATAATATATATATTCATCTACTAATCTGTCCCATCTAAGAATCCATAGATAGTTTTCCAATCTGCAAAAAAATGGTTAAAAATAAATGGCAAAGCTGCCATTGAAAAAAAAAAGTATTAGACAATTAGAAGGAGTCCTTTATGTTTCTTAAAGCGGTGGTGGTGGTTTTAAATCCGTCTCAATGTTCTAAATTAATACTATTGACCAGTATAATAGGTGATTCTTTAAGGGGTCTTTGGGTAGTTTTGGTGACTTCTAACATGTTTCAAGGTCCTACACTTATCCTAAATGAATCCCAAGTGTCCGGGATATAATTTGAGAAATTAGGAGGGTAATTATATTGTCACCTATATGTAGAAAAGAAAACTATTAACGGAATCTTCTAAATGTGTTAGGTCTATATGTTGATTGGCCGATAATAACTAAAAATGTAGTATAATTACATATTTTTCAATATATTGCAATTTTCCTGAGGACAATCCTCGTGGACGGTCAATATTTTTGTTGAAACTATTTCTCTGAAGTTAGTCCGACCAAATCAAGGAGATCCATTTTCGCTGCTACTAAGGTTCCATCCTCAACTTGAAGAGCTCCAGGAAAAATTATTATCATCTACTAAAATAATAAAATATGGGCTTTCGACCAAATGCTGAATAGAAAACATTATCAATATTGATCGACCTTTTATCATAGGATGAAAGGTTGAAAAATCTGTCTGGACATTGATGGCAATAAAAATCCCTGGCAGTGTCATTTTATTGAACTTTAATAAATCCAATTGACAAATCTTTTTCACCACGTGTTATTGACTTGTTTCAAATTATATATCAATTGTATTTAGGTAATTTTATTAATATGGCGGTTGACCTAGGATTTTGCACCTTCCTCCTATCCAACAAATCCCAAGTTGTTTACTTTAGAGATAAATATATGACCTCTTTGAAGTTATAATTCAAGCCATTGGACAATGGGCTGTCGTGTAGAACATACCAATAAAAGTTGATTAAGGACATGTTCATAAAATAATAGGGTCAAATTTTTGTGACAATAAAATTAAGACGTGTTCTATATTGGGAAGCGCCCGAAGGAAGTAATTGCTGCTAAAGAGGGAACATATAATTTTTTGTTTATGTACCTATAATTGTAAAAAAAAATAATTGCTGTATTTTTTTCTTCATATCCGGTACAGTATTTAGGTATATTTTTACTCGTAGGTATATAAAACACTCTTAGTGCGTAATTAAGTTTTAGGGGCTTATAGTTTCTCTTTAAAATGAATGAAATTTTCTTTAAAATATATGTTGATATATATAAAGTAGCACTAATTCAATCCAAGTTAATTAGTTTTTGAAAATGAGTTACATATTTTTCAACAATTTTTTTAAATAGGAATCAATTAATTTAAAAAAAGAAAAGAAATACCTTTGTTGATATATGTGTATATTTAATACAAGAAAATTCATTACGAGAATATATATTAAATAAATTAATCGTATTGCTTGGAAATTACTTGTATAAAAATATACTCAAATAATTTCCCTTGTATACGTTGAAGGCTTTCTAAAATATTTATGTCGATGAAAGAAAGAAGTAGTATATTGAGCCCACTCTATATATGTATATAGAAATTAATTGAAATTAAAAATAAAGTGTGCTAAGAAAAATATTTACTTTAATTACTAGACGATGACGAACTAATCCCTCAACTTTTTTTCCCCTCTTTACTTCGCTACTTAATTTTTTCCCCTTTTCCTTAGAGCTTTAAAGACATACCTTTATACAAATGTTTTCTTTTATTAAAATAGTTCATGATTAAATACTTTCAATTAAGAGTTATTTTTTATATAACAATTATTTGATTAATTTTACGGAAACAAACAATAGTAATATAATTAAAAAGGACAACGGACATCATTTGTGGAGAAAGTACACTAATTAGTGCAAACAATTGAATATTTACACCGATGGATGGGGGGTACTTGTATAAGTTTGCCCGTACGTCATCATACTCTCTCTTTCTATCTTGAATTGGGAGAGAGCGATAGCTGAAAGTTGAAATTCAATTATTATAACCTTTTAATGCTAAGTAAGTTGTGAGTTTGTCTTTGATGGATTATCAGCAGGAGGGACTCGGAGTTGATCTGTGGACTAGGGAGGAATTTGGAGGAGATCCTTATGTAATGTACTATGACTTTTTCGTTTATCTACTAAGAATCATTATAGTATAATCAGCTTCAGTGATTATAATCCGGTGTATTTTTAAGCTGCCCCATTTTTTTTGGAATTGTTGGTCTGAAGAATGAATTTTCTTTTCGATATCATTTATTATTATAATTTAATTCCTAAGTAGGAAACTTCCTTTTTTACTACAGTCAAATATATTCAAAACCTGATTGAACATTCTTGTGTACTAATAAAAGACGGAGCGTAGCCCTTAGGATTTATTGCTGAGTTATAATTGTAAATCCTTTTTGGACTTAGAGTAAAATTGGAGAGCGACATCCGAGTAATTCTAGTAAATGTGTTTGCTAAAGCTTGAGTATGTAAAAATTAAAAATACCGAAAATAACATAATAATTGAGACAATTTGAATAATTTTTTGGAGGAGAGCAGCTAAGCTGTCATGACGTTAAATGATATCTCTTGAAATCAGCTTTAAAATGAAAAAATAAGTTCAAATAGTACTGACTATATGGCAAAAGACATTTCGGCAGAAATTAATCCGATTTTCAATTCAACTCCGAATCGAACAAGTGGCCGGTAATTTCATCCACAGTAATTTAATTCTTAGTTTAAAGAAGGATGTTTTGTGACGTCATAAGATTTCTGTTTCTAAACTTCATGGTAGTTTTTGAGTAGGGCTGTAGAGGGAATCCTGGACAGTCAACACTTGAGATTACTCATTATGTATGGTAGACGGATGTGAATGATATATGGTCTTTATGGATTAGATATCATATGACGTTATGATAAATCTATCTAGGATTCCCAGGTAATTAATTATGGAGAGTAACGCTGAAGAGTTATAAGTGTAAATTTTTGTTGGACTCGGAGTAAAATTGAGGATCGACGTCCGAGTAATTCCTGCCTATATCATTGATAGATAGGGAGTGGGGGTTGTGTTTATTTCCTAAATCTCAAAGCTGCTCGATTCTAATCTAATGGGATGATACCTTAAGCTATTCCTCCCAAACATTGTTGAAATTGTCAGAGTCCCTATGTTAATTTTCGGTTTCTTGTGTTTAACATAGCAGTTGTATAGTATTATTTTAATCTACAGAGTGAAGATTAAAAAATTATAATCCTCTAAAAGGCTGTCTAGTCTCAGCAGCTCTAAAAGTCTGACAATTTTTTACTTGGCGACATTCTAAAGATCTCACAAAAAACTACAATTTGATGCATGTTTTGTTTATATGTGATCAAAAATGTTCGAGCAACAAGCAAAACACCAGAGGGTTTGCGATCTCCTCCTCTGCATAAGTCGATCCCTAGGAATTGTTCTCAACGGTAGATATGATCGTTTCTGGGCTAAATCAAGAGCTCAAGTCGGGGAACCTTCACAACCAACCATCCAGTTCAGGGCATTGTTCTTTGTGTCGTGGTGTCCGACGGCAGCAAGATGTCTGCCTACTTCTTCAAAGCCAACGAAAAAGTCAACACTGACGTCTACTATAATGTTCTCCGGTACCATGTCTTGCCATGGTTGAAGAACACGTATCCCAGTGGCAACTATATGTTTACTCAAGACGGCGCCCCGGCACAAACGTCAAAGAAGGTGTATTATTTATGTTGGGAGAACATAAATTCCTTCTAGCTGGCAGACTTCTGACCTTCGTTCTCACCTAAGGCAAATCCTCCAGACCTTACTTTTTGGGGCGTCTTGGAGAATAAGATTTACAAAAGTGTAATAACTTGTCCTCGGACTTCATCAAGGCCATCTGTGCTTCTGTTCGTACCAATATTGAAGCCATCATTCAGAATGGCTGGAGACATATTGATTAAAAAATGTAGAAAATGTATTTAATTACCAAGTTTTGTTTCAAAAGTTTGCCATAAAAACGATACAAAATATAAATATGGAGAAGTAAAAATGGCTCTTAATTTTTTTACTTTTGAGTCCTCAATATGTAGGCTTATAACTCCCCAGCAAAATTTCATTGTTGGTTTCTGTGTCTTTTATGTGCACATAAATTAATTATTGCTTTATACTTAGATGTTACGTCCTTAAAAATTAAATATTAACAAAAATACTTTGTAAAAATAAAAAAAACAATGTTCTGATTGCCAATTAAAAAAGTCGCAATCGCTTTTAAGGATTTATTCTATACACCCCTGATATGATATCACTTCTTAATATGCTCATTGTTACAGTATATACAATGGAAAGGTTCATTTATACAGATGTACGATAATTTGTACTGAATGTTACATATCATTGGTAATAGGTCTTCTAATTTAAAATATAAAAACTTATATTGCTTTATCTATTGAGATGGAGAAAAAAGTTAATTTTAAGTCTTTTGCACTAAATAATTCAATGGGAAAGCAAAAGAAGAATGTTTAAATCCTACTAATTAATTAAAAAAGATAGAAAAAAAGAGATTATTTAACTTTTCTGAAGAAATAGTTTTATAATTATTTTTCAAAGAAAAGCAAAACTGTTTCTTTCAACTATTTTTTCGGTCATTTTTTTTTTTTTACTCTTTGACAAACTTGTGTCAAACAGAAACTATTTACAAGTATTGCACGCTATTATCAAAAGAAATCTATAAAGAATTCCGATATACTATAGATAGGGGATATATTTTAGATATTAGTAGAAACAAATTATATGTCGAAATTAAAGCTTTTAATAGCAAACTTTGATCAGGTTTTGAATTATGTTACAGGGTCAGTGTTAATGAGTTACTCACAACAAGTGCCCCAGATTACTTGAGAAAGGGCATTGTTTTGGTTGGACTATTATAACAAATGAATATATATTCTACTAAGAATAATTTTATTTAAAAGGCCATTAAAATAGCAGATTATTATTTTTTTAAGTGAATGTTCTTTTTATAACATGGTTAGTGAATTGGGTTAAAAACACCAAAAAATAAACCTCCTTTAACTAAATGATAAATAGTTTAACAATTATAAAAATTCTTTCATTTAAATTTAGTATCATTTTTTCAACTATACCATCCCGTTCTAGTACCCAGTATTGCCCGGAGTCAGCTAAAATACATATTTTGTTTTATTAATATAGAAGATAACTACCAAAGAAATTTTCAGTATTTTCTCCGTTTTTCATTAGCAAATTCAAATTTAACTACACCATATTCATATCAATTCATATGTCTTCTGTGCTGAAATATGAAAGAATAATAATAAGAGGTCGGAAAAAAAAATACTTCATATGTTCATATGTTAATCTTATCATATACTGAAAATGCACATGAATTATGATTTACATAAGCGACTAATATTAGAAATAAACATAAACAGTTATCTTTGTATATATGCACACACCTGCAATATTTTATTGATACAACTACATTTTATTCCTTGTATCAAAAAAAAGAAATAATGATTTACATCAAGTAGGATTAAATACAGTCCACTCTGTATATACGTTCAATGCTGTACTCACAAGACGGCAATGTTTCATCAATACGACTGCATTGTTATCAAAATATGTTTATGATATACGTCATGGAGCACTTTATACAGCTTATCCGGTGACTCTTTTTCATATATTCATACATACAGATAGAATTTACTTTATTAATATTTGTAATAAAAATACTGTCTTTATTCCAGGTATCTCATATCCCATGCCTAGATTATATAAGGAGTTTGCTATTCTCATGAGTCAAAAGGATAATGACTCATTTTCAATCCCTATATTCATCCATAACTTAATCAATGTCAGAGTAACTAAGAAACAGATAAACGAGAAGAAGTGGAGAAAACTTCAACACAAAATCAATACATGTTGAGTAGTATATGATTAGGTTTTAGATTACTCCAGAACGAAGGATGATTGATGGGAGCTAGAGAGTGCACAAGCCATTAGCGGTGCGATAATGATATTTTATCAAATGCAATTTTCTCTGTTATCAGTTATCAGATTAAACAAATAAACCAGATTCTGAAAGCTTGAAAGATATTGACTAATTTTTTTCAAAAATAACCTCCAGCCTCAAATGCAGTCTCTATACGATGCCAACAGCACGAACAGATCTTCGCCTTTTGGTTCCTTGGTTAATCCTTACTTAATCAAACTGATAAGTTCGTGTTTGGTGTTGCAGTGGGATCAGTTTGTTTATCATTCGATCACACCACACAAACACACAAAAAAACCACTGGATTCAGTTCCTGCGAGTTTGAAGAACAAAAGTCACGCAAGATGACGTTGTCAAAATTGTCTTGAATGCAATACACACTTTTTTTAGGTGTGGCAGGACGCCCAGTCATTTAGATTTTCCTCCTAATTTTATAAAAGGGAAGTCTCACTGAGTCTCAGAGTGGTGGTATAGATAGCATGCGCACCAGTTATGTTAATCCTAGGTTTTTTATCTCAACCGTTTAATAGAATTGGTAATAATAAATTTTCTTTTCTTTAGTAGTTTTTATTATTATATAATTCCACAGTAGAGAACATCCTTTACAAAATATATTTAATTATATTTAAATCCTAATTTAATTTTTGTGTCTGCTCATAAAAGACGGAGAGTAAGCCTGAGGGTTTGGTTTACTGTTATAAGCGTAAGTCCTTGTTGGACTCTGATGTGAATTGTGGATTGACATCGGAGTAATTCTTGACAATGTTCTTATTTATTTCCTTCTCCCCCTTCTCCATTGTCACAGCTGAATTTAGCTGATATAATGAAACGTCATGAGCATTATTAATTATCTGTATCCCCAAAATATACTAGAAATTTTGAGGGTTACCATGTTGGTTTACAGTTTCTCTTTTTTACATGCCCATAGTACACATGAATTTCATCACTATTTTATTACAAATGTATGGAAATCTACTATTTTGCCCTCACACGATAGAAGTTGAAACAGGTTTGCAACGTTTTTTTTTGTTTTTTTGTAGCCTACACTTAGGTACATCTTTGTAAGTCTATCGACTTATGAAAAAGAAAGAGCTAAATCATTTATGTAAGATCCTTCAAAATATATAAATGCTAATTGATTTGCAAAGCCTCACGTATCTCTCATTCAAGAGCCCATGATAAAAACTTGCATAGTAAATTCGAAACATTGTCTGAATTTAAAATATAGAATACAATTGAAAAGAAATATTTACCACATATAGTACAATTATGCAAATTATCGAATTTTATTATAAAATAAAATTTGTCAAATAAAATACCCACAAAGGGAAAATCATACAAAGAACACACTTTTATATTATTATTATTATTTTTTTATTTTTTTTGCATAATAAAACAACGTTTTGTCAAAGAATAAGTTATGTATTTTCTTCACAATAAAGAAAGTTTATACATACACAATTTTTTGTCACAATATTTTTATTGACGAATTAAATAAACAATTGTGAGGAACATACAAAGTTTTTATCCAATAATATAAAGTGCTTCAATTTGCATGCCTACATAAAAATATATGTATAAATGAAATAACAAAAAAGACATATAAAGTGTGAGTGAACATAATTTAAGTCGTGAATAATGTCTTTTAGATGTTTCAAGTCAAATTGTTTATAGTGTCACATAAATATTGAGTCAATTGAATGTAAAATAATAGAATAAGCGAATCAAATCTGCTCATAATAAAAACTGGGTGTGTAAAATTTTTAAGCCCCCTTTCTTACTCTTCAAAATCTAATACAAGTACTTATTTTGGGATATTTAGCCACCCCAATATGAAAATGGAATTCCATGGAAAGTGTACCATCTACTATTTAAATATTTATTGCTTTTCTTAGTTATGAAACAAAAAATAGTCCACCCCAAAAATTAATAATTTTTTTTCGAAAAACTTTAACTTTGTTTGAATAACTATAAATTTTTGTACTTTTTCTCCAAAAATTCGATATTTGAAATTTATTTTTCAAATTTTTTCTAACCTAGTTAGGATTTTCGATTTTATTTTTTCTAAATAGTTGTGAATTTTTTAATTTTTTTTAAAAAGAGGTTGATTCCTTTTCCATTTATTTTTGAAAAAATTTCGAAATCTAATATCCTTCCTTTATTTAAATTTAAAAAATAATTTTTTATTTCTTTAAGAAATTCAAAAACCAAAACCAAGCCCCCCCCCAAAAAAAAAAAAGAAGTATGTATATATAATTCTGTGGACGCACTGACAGCAAAATTTTATTTTATAACAATTATTTAAAATATTAAAGAATTGTGGCATCGGGAATTTTTAGTAGAATTGCATCGGAATCGGCGTTAGGACTATTTTTGGATTCGTCCTATCACTAGTACCAACACATTATCACCGATCTAGATAACTTTTGGTTAGGGTGTATAATTTTTATCCAAGCAAATGAAAACTACTATGTTAGAAATTAATAACTTATGAAGGAAGAAAGGTCCGTCTAAGAATCCCTCCAAAATTGGCATTTTTGAAAGATTCTCGAACCTCGATGACACATAACTCTGCTCAAAGTTAATTTTTCTAGAAAAAAAGTTTGCTTCAAATTGCAAACAACTGCAAATGCTTTATTTAACTTTTTATTAAAAAATAGCATTTGTTCACAAATTACCATCAAATCATAATTGCAAATTATTAAAAATGGCACCGAGTCCGAGAGAAGACTTTGAAAAAATGTAAATATGCATCTTATTTTATTAAAATCACTCATTAAATATTGATACAAATATTTAACAGAGTTTAATGAAAGGTCCTAAAAAGGCTCGAAGCATGCTAAAAGAGGTCTTGAACCATCTCATGATTTGTGATGACGCACTCTTCTAATTCAATTTAGATGCGTTCGGTGAATGATCATATGAAACTAGTGGGGTTAATTACTTCCATGAAGGTAAAGAAACCCTGCTGTAGAAGATATACTATTTCTAAATTAGGTGAAGATCTATTGGAGACCAATGGGAGTAAATAGACCAATTTGGAAACCCCAAAAGTAAAAATGCATCCCTTACAGAGAAGGTAAAAGATTTTATTAATATTGTAAATTTTACGATATTTGAACACTGAACAATAACTTTCAACCAATAATATTCTCATATACAGGGGATAAAAAGTATTTAATCTAACTAAAAACCTGCGGCCATAAATGGAGGTGTAGAATGCCACTTCTTGACCCTTTTCTAAATTCAAAGCAGGCATACATAAAGTTCAAAGTCGGTTTCGAGCAGTACTTCACTGAAGAAAATAATTACCAACTGTATTGTCAAAATCTGGATACTTAAAAAGCGAGGCATTAGAAAATAACACATCATATAAATTGATCATCATTCCCATCAGCTGACAATATGTGCGTATTGACACCCTCTCTAATAAAATTAACACAACCAATCAGAAAAATGCCCACACAAACAAACAAAAGAATATGTACTTTTACTTTATTTCGAAAGGTACAAACTCCAAACATCAAAACAAATCCAAAACTTGACTGAGTCAACCTCAAGAGAGCACTTAATTACAGTATTGGTGTCAAGAAGAAGCCCGTCCTACGTCGAAATGTTGAAGACTAAGTATATCAGGAGCTGGATCCGGACGAAAATGTGGTACTTCAACAAAAAGTAATCTGGACAACAACGAAGGTTACGCAGTCCTTTTTAGAGACCAAATGCAGACCCCTTGGACTTTTCGTTCTGGCTGCATCTCAATTCAAGGGCTTGCCAGACAAAAACGCCGTATCTCCAAGGTCTAAAAGCTTCTGTTGATATGCATTAAATGCCAACATCTATACAAAATTGAGTTAATGTTGCTCCACAAGTTTCCAAAATTAAACTATTAAAAATTCCAGATTAAAAGTGTTCAGTTTTCAATTACCTACCCTGTATGTAACTTTTACATTGGAAGAAAAACACTGGCCCATAATAATAGCGACTGTTCAGACTTGAGACAGATATGGGAATCGATGGATGAGGGATTTAGATGCAATTTAAGTAGGAATTAAACGAGATGAGAAATTGTTTAGTTATGAAAAATTTAAAGGACATAATTGTGTAGATTTTTAAACAAAAAGGTTAAGAAAGAAAGCTGTTACAAGATAACTAGCAAATACAGTTCTAAACGAATTTCGAATTTCATATTTTATATAAAATATCTTCTTGGTTTATTTTAAAGTATATTTGGGTCATTTTATATATTTAATTTATTCAGGTTTTTTTAAAAATGACTTAAACATCCACGACCATGAGATAAATTAATCGTTTATTCCTTAATCGAGAAAAAGAATAGAATAATAAATTATCAATAAAAAATATTTTTTATTGTAAAATATTTATTTAATTATAAATTGTTTACAAACTACCACAAATAAGCTCTTGTCATTATAATATAAATTATATCTGTAGTATAAAATAGATTGGAGCTTGAAATGTCTCAGACTTTATTATTTTCCAAGATGTATTCAATTGATTATGATTTTCTTTTAAATATTTGGTTCACTTTTCCATCTCCTGCAAAAAAATATTTCACCATTTTTTGATGAAATAAAGATCACATTAATTCCAGGACCAGATTCTGTTGTTCGAAATATGTAAATTCGAGCATCACTTTTGACATATTGTCAATATTTTTTTGACAATGTTTTTTTTTCAATAATAAACTGCTACTCGTGCACACTTAAATTATATGCTTCTTTTTTAACTAATATAAATATGTATAACTTTTTTCTTCCCTTCAATTCACATCACAATTATACACTTCGCACCAGACCATGTTAAAAAAAAAGTATTTCCAAATAATACAGGATTTACCAAACAAGACATGTTATATGCAGAATAAGACATCCCCCACACTTCTTCAATCCCCCATATTAAGATAATAAAATGTCAAGTATGAAAAAGTTATAAGTATTCAATTTTTCCAGAATTAGTTAATAACTCAAAATCTAACGAAGTACCATCCCACAAAAAATTATATATACTTGAAACATGTGATAAATTCAAATGAATACTTGGTAGAGTACAAATTTCCACCTCAAATCATTTGTTATCAGACAAAATTATCCCATGTCTAACGTTTTTTCACATTATGTGCGACATTAACCTTTAACTTCGATTTAATAAAAAAATATATTTAGTGCCTTTATTATATCTTATAAATGATGGAAATTTGGTTATCCATCTCAATTTGTTCCAAAACTATGGTTGATTATGAGTTCTTTAGAGTGACTTTGACCTATCAAAATTATATGGTCACTTACCATTAACAAATAACAGAGTAGGTGTGCCCGGCGTTGCCCGAATATAAGGAAATTAAAACTTATTTTTCAGTTCTTTTGCTTCATATGAAAATAATAATAAGTATTACTTTTTAAACTTGTTTTAAAGGAGATTATAAGATCAAATTGAACGGTCTTTCACTCAAATTTCATATTATTGTCAAAAATCCTTTAAGAATATTCAATTTTCTCGAAATCTGATAATCTCCTTTATAAAAAGTGTGCAACAAGAATCATTCTTAAAACTTACCGCTCTTTATTTTTTTTAATATGAAATAATCAAAAATTGATTGTTAGAAAATGCTATTTAAAGGTCGCCGTAGCCTTGAATGCCACAAAAAAAAATGATACCAAAACTATTTTTTGAGTCTTAAACACCTTCATGAAAAATTTCAATAAAATTCATTCATTTTTATGGACGTGATTCCCGAAGAAACCCACATAGACATTTGAATTTAGTATAAAGATAGTTTTCTTACAATCCTTTTTCGAAATCGACACCGTATCTTTTTTTTTTGTAACCGTGTTTACAAAAAAAAAAAAAAAAAAAACGAGGCAAAAAAAAAATAACTTCCCTTCAACTTCGCTAACGTTGGTAATTAAGAATACAATACTACAACATTATTTCAGTTTCAGTATATAAACACCCCAGGGAAGTAATGGATGGTTAACTATTTCTAAATCTTTATCAAAATACTAAATGAAATTTGTGAGAATGTTTACTCTATGAATGAATTGTCGTTATATATTTCATTAATTTGGTAATATCAAATATATTTATTTACATTTGTTATAAATAGTACGAAATGTAATCTTTATTTTTTTGCAACTATGGAAGAAGTTTGCAAAAAAACACGAAGAGTTAAATACCTCGCTAATACATAAAATAGATAAGTAATTGAGGCTATCTGTATTTGACATTCCTTCACCACAATAAACACTTGATGACATTTCCCTTTAATTAACATTTGCAAATATAAATTTATATATCTTTGCCTAAATAAATTCAATGGTACTTATAAATAAAATAAATATATATAAAGTCTATTAAGTTGCTGTATAAACCGTGAAAAGAAAATGGAGATAAATTAGATCCGTTAAGAATAACAATAGCTTATCAACTATTTAAATAACAACCCTTATGTCTATCATTTTAAATTATTAAAGAAGTATTATGTTTGAAAATATTCAAGGAAATTTTGACTCTAATTATATACATACATATGCACTTATTAGGTGGTAGAATTAAATCTGAACACTTAATGAATGAAGTTTTAGTAAAGGAAATTAATTCATATTTCAATACATTAAAGCATACCCATTAGTTACAATACAATACAAACTTGAGCTCCCTAAAATTACGTACGAGTCGAGAAAATGAAACTGTCAGCAAGTCCAAAACAATGGAGAGGTGGAAAATACCTGTTAAAAAGGTCAAACTGGAACTAGATGATTAAATAAAACAACCAAGGCTAATCCCCTAAAGTCCACGAGGAACCATGCAAGAGAACTCGAGGTTTCACACCAGACTGTCTAGAATCAAAAAATGTGGTGAAAAGATCTTTGTTAGGACTACCCAGCAATCCAAAAAACCCATATCATCCATTCCAAAACTCTTTTAAAAATATTTTGAAATATTTTTTCATACTTTTGGCCCCCTACAGCCCTGATGCAAATCCTTCATCTCCAACTTTTGGATATTTGTCTGTCATCCACACACTGAACCCTCAAGTCCCCTCTCAGCCAGCACTAGGACACCAGGAAGGAGAACAACATCCGCAGTAGGTCCCAGTAATCCTCTGCCCTTTGAATCCATCATTAGGGCTGGCTATATTAATAATTAAGAGATCTGAGAAATACATCTATTTATAGTATTAATTTTGTTAAAATTATTTTGTTAATTAATAAATGATTTCTTGTTGAAGTTTTAAAATTCAGTGCTCAAATTTTAATGGACCACTCAGTATATGTGGTCTGTCAACACATACGCAAGCCATAATGGTGTTTCTAAAATTAGATTTTGTAAATAAGTATTTCTATTCTAAGACTTAATATTATGAGCTTCTACTAATAAATTATTTTTATTTACATTTTGAAGCCCTTACAAATTTCAATTTAAGTTACCAAAATAAATCATCATAATAAAAGTCATGATGAATTTGATTTGAAGAGTAATATTGGACTAATATGCATTAATTAGTATTTTAAATCAAATAAAGATGATAAACTATAGCTAAAATTCCTTGGTATCTAAACTTTTATACAAATTCTGTATACAAATATCATAATTTACTGAAATGCGTATATAAAATATTAGTCTATCTGTATACCTACTTAAATGAAGTAGTACAAAAAAATAGAATTTGTTTATTTTTTTAAATAAACCCTCTAGAAGCCCAGACTTTCACTCCACTTTGTATATAATATGTTTTTTTTTTTTTTGCTCATGCTTGTTAAAGTAAATGTTAGCCTTGTTAAAATTATACAAGATTAACTTATAACTTCATAAATGGTAGATATCTAACACATGGGTTTAAAAAAGACAAGTTTTTTTGCGTAAAAAATTGGCTTTATTCATCAAAAGCAACACAATCATTGCAGGGCCGTTCTAATATTTCAATGTCACTTTTATAAAAAAATTAATCTTTTGCCTTAATATAGAACATATTTTCAACGATAAACGATTGAAACAAAGTTCCATACTGGCAATCACTTTTTATGGTTTGCATACAGTTGGTAGTCGCTGAGAGTCAAATCTGGAGAGCAAGTTGGATATAGAAGTAATTCGAACTTCAATTCATGTAATTTGACCATTATTTTGATTAACTACGAGACAATGAGCATTATCCTCTTGGAAAAACTTTCCCTCCTTTTTCAAATGGGGCCATTTTTTGTGATTTTGTCCGTCAAACGCTTTATAGTATTTACTGTTGGTGGTATTTACTTTCTCAAGTAGGTCTATGAATATACACATCCCAAAATATCGAGATCATAACATTTCAAGCTGCTTGTTGTGCTTTAGGACGCTTTGGAAAATGTTCACCAGTTTCGACAAACTAATATTATGATTTTCTTGATTGGCCAATTAATACTCAGCATCATTGGCACGTTTTTGTCTTTGGTCAAGAGTACCTTATTTGAAAGGAGCATTCTCATTAACTTATGCTCATTCAATATAAGGCATCACGTTTTTTTATAATAATAACAATGTCAGCTAACTCACAAAACTTTCCTTTCCAATCATTTCAAACCATTTTATGGATTAATTTATTTTCTGCTGTCACAACCTCATTTGGACGTCCACTGCGTTCAATATCCTTGGCGTCTCTATACCCACGTTTGAAGTAAGTAATCCAGCATTTAAATGTTATTTCTGATTAGGCAAAGTAACCATAACACTTTTCAAGCCATTGATTAGCTTGAACCGTATTTTTTCTCATCAAGAACTAATTTAAAACCTATACACGATTTTTTTATCCAGGGTTTTGGAAATAACAAAAGTAGCGTCACATTTAGCACAATAACTCACAATTAAAGAAAACATTGTGATAAAATTTTGACAGCTATATTTTGAAGATAGGTACTAACTGAAAATGAGGTGAATTAAAAAAAGTTGAGCCATCTATGTGTGAAGCACAGTACTTTTCAGCCCATATGCATTTGCTAATACCAATTCTTCCAAACCAAGGAATTATTATTCAATAGTTATTGCGAATTGTTCATACTTTCACATGAGCTAATTCAAATTTATACATTTAGAACATTTATAAAGAGAAAATAAGTATAAACATCCACAACCAACAGCAAAAAAAAGAGAGTAAATTTTATGTTTTAGTGAAGTAACGCCGATATGTGTAGCTAAAGCTCACTTTGTCAAATTAAAAATAAAATAAAATAGGAGTTTATATACTTAGGACTATAAATCCTAAGCATGTACGTCCAACTAGGCCATGTCTATAACAAGTAGAACGGACTCGAAAAGTTATTACAACTTTGAACTGATACCCTCTTACTATGTGTGTAAGGAAATATTAAATACAAATTCTTACTAAAAGTATCCAAAAAACTAAATTATAAGTCATATGGTGTATTCTATCTGCAACTCATTTTTCAAATTGTGAGGGTTACCATGACATTGCTTAGTTTCTTTTTTTAACATACCATAAATGCTTACAATTTACAAATCTATTTATATGTGTAAGTAAAATATACATATACATACATTATTTGCTCTACACATAAGTCTCTATCAATAAAAAGGGAGAACCATATTTGATGATGTTAAAAAAATAGAATATTTTTGGGGGAGCAAAAGAATATATTGGACTTAAAACCAAGATGGTATATTTTACATAATATACAATATACATACATAAATATGTTATATGTACACATATTTATTAGTGTTGAGACTTGGTCTAAGACCTTTTTTTCGGATCGGTTTATATAATTTTTTCTAGTCCAAGTTGGACAAGTCAGACTGTAATCTCAGACAGGACACCGAAATTTAATCTGTTTCAAAGTCGTGGAACAATAAAATTGATTACAATCGAAGATCAAATATTTTTTTAGTATTTTTAGTTAAAAAAATATATGTAAGTAGTGTTTTGTCGATGTTTGCTTAGAACTGAAGACTACAGTTCTGTCCAGTTTAGTTTTGGTCTTAAGTCTTAGTTCAGTACTTCATACGGTTAGACGTTGTTTGTTGTTTTGGCGGATAATCAGAAGTCCTAAAACTGATAAAGTTCAGTCCTTGATGACATCACTGAGCTTTATTTCTTATTTTATTTTTAAATAATTCTAGTACTGACAGGACGGACGGGCTTAAGGACCAATACCAAGGACTGATAGGATCCACAATAACACTAGACTGGACCAAATAAATAATGACTGACACAACGCTATCTAAAAGTACCAAAATAACAATACTTGTTTTGTTTAAGTTTGAGACTGTTATAATTTTTAGTGGCTCAAGCTAATTTTGTGCTGTAAAGAAGTTTGGCTTGAACATGTATCCAATAAGAATTTCGTCTAGATCAGCCTTCCTCCCAAAAAAAAATCAAATTAAGTCTGGCATTGGTTATATTCTATATATACGAATTATTGACTACGTCAGTTGTGTTTAAATGTGCTAAATATGTTGTATAAATAATATATGTAATGTTCCTAAATAACATAGGGAGAAATCAGTCTACGATTTGAAAGAGCGTGGTTTGGATCAAAATCTCGGTTTCAATATATCTACTGACTTTTTTCGGTATCAATGCAAAAGATTTAAATTCGTATGACGTTAATTTGCCGATGTTCATAATTTGGAAACATAACTTACGTCATTAACAATTTATTCATAGCATGAGTTTAGTCCAAAGCTGATCCAAGCTGATTTATTTGTAAGACCAACCCAAACCGAGTTGTTCTTTGGGACCAACCTACCCCAAATTTTAAATGACACCAACTTAGCCGAAATATTAAATGACACCAAGCTAAACCAAATTGTTTTTGGCAATTATCAAGACAGAACTATTCTTTAGGACCAATCTAGATTGAATTTTAAAGAAGACCAATCCAGATCTAACTATAATTTGGGACTGATCTATACCAAATCGTTTTTTGGGGCCAATCTCGGACATGATTTAAATGACACCAACCTAGATCGAACTCTTTTTTTGCACCAATTTAGAACTAAATTTTCTTAATGGCAAAACTAAACAGAATTTTAAATGAGACCAATCCAGATATCACTGTTCTTTGGGGCTGATACCTAAAACTTATTATTTGAGACCGATCAAAACCTATTGATTTGTTTGACAAATCGAGACCCAATTGTTTTTTGGAACCGATTAGATTGAATTGTTCTTTGAAACCATTTTAGACTAAAAATCATATGAGACAAATCCAGATAAAACCTCTTCAAAAACTGTATAAGTTTTCTACTCCAAAAATTATATTGGTCTCAGACCGGTCTAGAATTTCAGACCGAAACCCCATCACTAGTATGTATATCATTTTTATTCATGTCTTTACCCTTAATATGTATGTATTTTGTTTCAGTTTTGTATGTGCTTGTAAGTAGGTTATTGCTTATTTAAGTACAATAAAAGTAGATCATATTTAACGATATTCTTATTGACAATTTTTGTAAAAATAAAAAAGTTAAACGATAGAAAATAACATCTGGATTCTGGGATATAGTTTGACAATCTTTTCCCTGTACTAATGTTATTTAAATTAAAAAAGCTTTCCTCTTTATAGCAGTAATATTTATTATCCTTCCCAAATCATATACCGGGCGTAGCAAAAAATATTTTCAGACTTTCCATCTGTAACTTTATCAATATGTATTTTAGTAACCAGTTGTAATAGAGTATTTAAATAAAAGAAAAATAATTATTATGATACCTAGGCTACCCTAATCATCGATGTAGTTCCCTTGGCAGCAATGATGACTTCCAGGCGGCCACGGAAGGCCTTTCACCCATTGTAGATGTATTCCTCAGACAAGGCATTCAAGTATTGGTTAACGGCCTCCAATAGGAATTTGATATTTGGTCGACGGACGGTGCTGGCCTTGGACTCAACATGCACCCAATGGTTTGGCATCTGGTGAGTAGGGGGGCAACATTTTTTTGACAAGAAAGGCAAGTTGTCCTCCAACCACTATTGGGCCTTTTTGGACGTGAGTGCAGACGCGCCATCCTGCTTGAACAAAACTTTCATGAGTTGCCATGGTGACAACTTCTCTTCCAAGCCCTGCAAGTAGTGGGTTTTATGAGCTTGTACCAGTCCAGAAACCAGATGAAGGGAATGACCTTCCCATATGAGGTCACAAAGCCCAGGGGCATGACAAATGCAGAGTGCTTACTCTTAGTGCAGTCACCGTTGGTTAATTGCCAGTTTCCAAAAGTATGTGGGCCAAAATTCGTAGGTCACGTTCAGATGGTATTTTCTCGGCTTTGAAGACACTTAAGAAGATTTAGTTTTTTTTATTTATTTCATTTTTTGTTTTTGTTTAGTATTTCACCGGAACAATTTTATCGCATTCAAAAAATCCTTGATTTATGTAGCAAAAACGTGATGTAAAGATTTTTCGCCACACCCGATAATAGGCGTATTATGTTAACAGGAGTCCTAATTCAGAAGTACCATAAGTCTCGGTCTTACTTTCTCCTAACACTCTACATGAGCTGTTGGTAAATATATTGTTTTTTCTTTAAAAAAAACCTCTTGAAACAAAGAGTTGGCTTGATAAACATTATTTAGACTCTGCAAAAGAGAAAATCAACTGTTGAAAAATGGTTTACTTAATTTTAAGAGGCTACAACATAAAGAATTCTTATTAAATTGCGACACTTATTTCCTTTGTACTAAGCGTGTCATTAACTAAACTTTATCTTAATTGGGTTAGTTTTGAATTTTGATGAATTATAATAACAGATAGGAATTTAATCAATAAGTTTAATAACATTAGAGGAAAAACAATAAAAAATGACTGCATTAATTTAAAATTATTATTCTTCTGAAAAACTACTTTTACCACTTAAAAACAATTTTTATTTTGTATCTTGAAACAAAGAGGGATTGATGATTTTTTTCATATTATTTTTTTATACAATTTACAAAAGTACTCAGCATTGACAGGAATAATTAGGCGTCAATTAAAAGACAAATTTTGCTTTATTAATATAGAAAATAACTCCTCAGAATTCCAGCAATTTATTCTCCGTTTTTCATAAGCACACTCACGTGTAAGTACTCAATACTTATATAAATTCATATCGTGTGTGCTTCCATCAAGAATGAGAGAATAATAATAAGAGTTTGAGAAACAACATTTATGTTTCAGGATGTTCTCTAGTCTCTTGATTACTCACTAGTGATCCCCACTTGCTACATACAAAAACCCTGCGAACTTTAATTTATTTTTTCACACCTGCATTTATATTTTATCAAAATGTTAAGATATACTGTAAATACATATGAATTATGATATACATAAGATAACAATAACAAAAATAAACACAAGCAGTACTCCTGTTATACATCATATTTTTGACTACAAAAGCTATCTTTGTAATTCATACAAATTTCTTATTATAACAAATTCTAAACTTTTGTCATTAAGGTATACTTTATTTAGTATAACTATGTTGTTGTTCCCTAGAAAATTGAATGAAACTTTAAATAAAGTTTTTTGAATAATATGATGGCTTAAGTTACTCTAATCTATTGATGTCATATCAACTACTACAATAAGTTTTGTATTATATTTCATTTTTTTTCTTACTTTTGCAAAAAATACATTTTTGTTCATTGTTCATTTTTTTTTATTAGATTCTATGTATTCATAAAAGGAATGTTCAATTTACTATACTAATATATCCATTATGCTAAAGTTTAATCCTATACCATAAAACATTTGAAGTAATCTTTTTATATTATATAATTCAAGCTTCTATACGGGGTGTTGCATACAAATTGGGCGACTTATGTTTACTCTTATAATTCAAGTTTGTGTAAACCAATTTGAAAAAATGAAAATGCGTTACATCCTCCATGGTTTTTGTTTATTTTCCTGCTTTGCACGTCACTCTCACAGTAAAAATGTTGAATGATCAATATCTCGGTATTTCTCTGCCCAGAATAACTCAAACAGATATTTCTGATGCGACCAAGATACCCAGGAACATGGTATTCTACATCAAGCAACAACTTGGCAGCATTAAGAATAAAGGGAAAGCTCTCAGAAGTAAAACTGGCAGTTACAGGACAGGATAAGTTCACTTTAGAGGTACAAAGGAGATCGTTCAAGGCAGTCCACGGAAGTCTATGGTATTCAGAACTCTCAATTAGGAGGAAAACCAAGTACTTGGTGTTTAATTATCGACCTATGCTGACGCCTCGTGCGAAATCAGAGTATCTACAATCGACGCAAAGGAGTTTTGAACAGTTTAAAATACCCTGAGGAGCCTGATTGATAATACGTTGCGGCCAACCTTGGAGTAAAGGGGTTTTACCACCTTCTGCTCAAAAATCATCGCCCTGAATGCCTCTGCCAATAAGCTTTGGGATGACAAAAGCTAGGAGACCATCTGCAACGAATATGCATAGTTTATAAGCCACTTGAATGCCGCAATCGCTCCAAAAGCAACTACATTAAAAATTACTTATTGTCAATGAGTGCGTGAAGAAAACTGCAGGAAAAAGCTGTTCCCCTATATGTTTGTTATATAAATTATAATTAAAAAGTGGTCTAATTTTCATACAACACCTGGTATTGGTTATTCAAAATGCATATTAATATATGATGTTCATACATATGAAATACGTATTATCTCTCTCTTTCTTCCCTGTCTTGAGACTGAAATATAATCTTTTGTTTATCAAATTTTTCCTCCATTTTCATTGTAAATTGTAGTTTGTTACAATCTTCCTGTACCAATTTTTTCCCCTTTTTGGAATAAAAACTCATTAGTTTCTGAGTTATTTAAAAATGATTTTATTAATTTACGATGATTCTAAGGATGCTTTATGATATGTTCTAAACGATAAATTTGCAAAAAAAAAAAAGATGGGAAAGGAGAAGAAGATGTTTTATTCTGTTTGGAGCATGTCTTTTTTGATAATTATATATAATATTAATTTAAAAATGATCTATCATTTACAGTGCATAATTTTTTTGAATATTTTCTACTCTTTCCAATTATAATATTGTCGTAAAACCAATTTTATAGGACCAGTTTCAGTACCAAAAATTGGTATTAGTATTCATATGTTATCACAATAATTTTATGGCATTTTATAAAATACAATTTTAATTTTTAATTTTTTTACAAACTCAGAAATTAAGAAATTTCCTCATTGGTCGGCCAACTTGTTTTATGACGTAATTGGAGTATAATTGACGATAAAATTTGTATGCCATCGTTTTAAATGAATAAGTAATATAATTTCACTGTAATATAGGTAAACTAGCATAATTAATTTACGGCTTTAAGAATTAATGGTAAAAAAAGTATTCCAATTATTAAATACGGTTTAAAATTAGGGTTGTAAATGTTTTTGTGGCTAACCTGAGCTTTGTTTTTTTAATTTTCTAAAGCTGTTATCAAAATTATTTTTGAGGAAATAACATTTAATTATAAAGTGTATTTACTGGTTGTGTGCCCGTCAATGATAGAGAATAACGCTGATGATTTATTGATGATTTACATGTGTAAGTCCATGTTTGACTGAGAGAAAAATATTTAAAAAAGAGTAATTTTTGGCTAAGTGTTTGCTTCATCCGTAGCAAAAAACATGTGTCATTTTATTTTTCATCTCGCAGCTAATTTCATGAAATGTCATCACAGCTAAGCTTCCCTCTTTTCAAATATTCTTCATATTGTAAGGATTACCATCTTAATTTTCATATTGTTTATATTTTACATATCGAAAAGGCTTAAAAATTACAATCCTTCATTATTTAGGGCAGGAAACGTTTGTTATTTCAAATCAAAAATATAATAGATCAATGTTGAATATTTTTACATGGTCTGTCAACTATTTAATTGTGTATAACCACATTGAAAGATAAAATTTTATGGATGCATATTTTGCTCAGACGAATAAAAACACTGTTGCCATGGAATCTGCTAAAAAAGATTTTGATAATAACAAAATGCTTTGTTATCATTTTGTCATAAGATAAAAATGGGAAATCATGTTTAAAACAAAGATTATTATTATAACTTTGTATTTAGTGTAGCATGCCTTATTAAATATATGTACTTAGTCATCAAAACTAATAATTTTATGCAATTATTGCTAAAATAATAAATTAAACTAATAGTGTTGCCAGAATACCAATTTTTTGTATCTACATTTTTATACTACTTCGATAATTTTTAATTATAAATTATTGCTACGAGTGTGTGTTCTCATGAATGGTGATGAGTAGCACTGAAAATTTGTTGTGAAGTTATTTAAGTTCTTGTTGAACTCACTTACAATAAAACTGAGGATCGACATCGCAGTACCTCCTCCTATATCTTTTCTAGATAAGGAATGCTATATATGTTTTTTGGCTTTGTTTTTTACTTAGCTACTCTTAGCTTATCTATTGAAATGGTATGACAGTACAGCTGTTTGCTGCTGAAACATTATTCAAATTGTGAGGGTTATTATTTTTATTTGTCCGTTAGTTGTACATCAGTCTCCAGGAGAAAGCACGAACCGGAGAATACGAAATCCTTCTCAATAGCCAAAATCTATATAAGAACATTCCATGAATAAAAGATATAGATAGCTCTTTGGAAATATATAAAATGAAAACACTAGCAGTACGAAAAAGAAAATCATATTTAAAGCAATGTACTGCATTTCTTGACTGATTTTGCAAAAAAATATTTTTAGTCTTTTTTTCTAATGTACATTCAACAACTTTATTGCATTTGGTGGACATCTGTCAAGTTACTTTACCTTTGCTTTTGATAATTTTAACTCTGATCTTCTCTGAACACAACCATCGGATCTTTCATGGCCCATTTGATTTTGGAAATCTTTATTGTTATAAAAGTTGAGCACTCTTTACAATGCTCCAAATGTGTATTGAATAGACTGTTGATTCGTACTAGCAAATTTGAGTCGTTTTCTATCATTCTTCAATTTTTTATTTGATCCACTTTTCTTTTTCCAAATATCATTCGATTCAAGTTATTCTGCTTGACTTGTATTTTGCCATTGAAATGTTTGCTGTATCTTAAGAGCTTATTCTTGTTAACATCTTAATTTTGGGTTTCTTTTGTTTTTTACATAACGAAAATACTTACGATTAACAACCCTACTTGTATTCCTTAGATATGTAACAAGTACTCTTTCCAAACAAAATTTTATTTGGTAAAATATCTAGTTAATGTTGCTATACCAGGTGGTCTATTGAAATCTGACCATTTACTAATTCAATCATTAGAAAAGGTTGAATGATTGAAATTAATTCATGTTTCGATATAATGATAAATTAAAGCATAAATGATTTATTACAAATGGCATTTGAGAATGTATTTTGCATTAAATTATAAGGAGGAAGCTGACCAAATTTGGGACAAGTTTTTAAAAATATTGGGCCTGCCCATGTCGTGGAAGAAGATAATCATTGGGTCAATTTTAAAAGTAAAAAATGGAAAGTGATTCACTTCGCAACTTCAAATACCGTCGGGATGTATATTCTTGAATGCTCCTTCCAAGGACTGTGGAAAATTGTTTAATAGAGTTATTCATGCTTTTGCTGACTGTCCTTCACTACATACACTAAAAAAATTAATATTGCTTAACATAGCAGGAATAAGTGATAAATTCGTGACTACTATTCTTCCATAGGGAAGCAAATATTGCGGCTAAGGGAAGCAAAACCAATGATTAAGATATCTCAGATACGCGTATATTTATAGCATTAGTTTTATTAAAATTTTATTGTTAATTAATAAATCATTTCTTGTTGATGTTATAATATTCAAATTATTCATATTTTCATAGACTACTCAGTACACACACTGGGAAGTACGTGTGTTAGGATTTAAAGTGAAGTAAGAGATAAAAGCTAAATTTATATAATTATTTTCTAATTTTCAAGTAATTAGATAATTGAATGGACATATTATATTATTTACAATACATAAATTGTATTTCTTTAGCAATATATGTATGTATTTAAATAAATAAACTCATTTTCTTGATGAATGCTATTTTCTTGACAGGATCAATACGTGATGGTCTTATATATTTGTATGTACAGATGTTCTTTACACCTTTCTGAAGGTAGAATATGTGCGTATAGAAACATAATGTTGCTCTTATCTAATCCTCTAAGAAAGCAAGTAAGCCTAGATATGAAATACTCATAACATAATTATCTATAAGAATATTATTAATATATTTGAAAAAAAAGGAAAGAAATATATTATAATTTAATATAAAACTACGATGGGAGGAATACACTTTATGACGTCATAAGCATTTACTTATTTTTTGGCAGTAAATAAGTCGTTAAAAGTTTTTTTATTTATGAGAAAGTGAAAAAAATAAAACGATTTCTTTAATCTTCTTTAACATTATTTGTACATAATATTTAGCCAATTTGATTTTAAGACCTGTCATTAGCGGTCAATAATGCTATATTTAAGCCCACGTGTCAAGCTTTCAACTCAATAATTCTCTCAATAAACAACTTAATAAAATCCCACTTTTTTTTTAAATAACAAGTCTTCCACGAAAAATTTTATCATTTGATTTTTGTATTTTATTTACGAAGTGCAGAAGGTAAATTAACTACAACATCTTTCAACCTGTAAATTTATTTTTTTGTGAATCTAACTAAAACTAAGTGTACATTACGAAAAAAAGTACTTGATGAAGATTTTCAGTGAGGATCTGGTCCTAAACATTAAGAATTGCAAATTAATTGTAGAATCTTTTACAGCCTAAAATTTTTATTTCGAGAACTTTGCATCTTTCTTTTGCATCTTTTGCAAGTTCTTTTGATGCCATTCTCACCTGATCTCAATTCTCTGGACTGAAGTTTGTGGAGCATTTTGGAGGCAAGGTTGTTAACACCACAAACTGTTTTACGAAAGAATTAAAGGCTAGCATTAAGGTTGCATTCCGAAGATTGGTGCCAGGTTTTGCTCTTGCTACCATTGAGTGATGTTAGTCATCAAAAGTAGTATGTGTCAGTATCACTTGGTCTCTTTACAATTACTATTTTTAATACTTATATTACATATTTATAATCAGCTAAATTACGTACTATTTTAGGGGATTACTTTTTAAAAAAATGCTCTCTGAAGAAATACATCTCTCCAACATTTTTCTTAACTTTGGCACACTAACTGTACGGTCAACATAGACATCCAAAAATTCTTCAGGCTTGCAATTCTTTGTTGCTAAACACCACAGGCTTTTTCTCAATTTCATTCCAATGAAGTATATATTTTCTTTAATGAAGCGGGCCTCAGTTCCTTTAACCAAAATACCCTTAATCGTTATTTTCCTTTTATTTAAAATTGAGTTACATTTAATGTGTGTCATGGAGCCTCTTTTTGAGTTCATACTCAATTCATTCCCACCCCATAGAAGCTCTTGAGAACAGGAAAAACTTTGTTGAAAAAAATTATTTTTATTAGTTAATATTCATTTACTTATATCGGATGAAAGCATTTTCATCACTTCCAATTAAGTGTAATTATCTGAGCCTCCAAATAGTTAAAAAAATTAATTATTGATAGAAATTGAAGATGATTTGAACAAGAATACAAAACCAGTCTCTATTTAAGAAAAATCATTCAGGATTGTTTTTGTGGTGATGGCAATATGTATACAGAAGTATTACCATTCAAAAATTCCAAAATCTGCAGTTATTTATCCCTCCAACTTTTTATATAGGATCGAGCAACATTTTTGGTAAGGAAAGAACCCAAGTTGGAGGCAATACCCAGTCCTAACCTATAAAGTTTTTGATGATTGGAAAAACTTTGTGGGCCAAAATTCTTATGCATTGTATGATATTTATTTACCTAGGCTAGATGAAGGACTTTTCTATCAACTCCAATTACTAACAACATCAATGCTGATTAATGATAATTTGACCTTTCTATAAATCTAATTATTGTTGTCATATACTCTAAATTGCTAGCAATGTATCCGATAATCTCATAATTGCCCCCACAGTCCATCATAAATATTTTAAATACAAAATAAACACTAAATAATCCGTGCATGCAGTTTTTAAAGTACCTTGGACGTTTTAAAATAACTTTAATGGTTTAAAAAAATGAAAGTAGATTATTAACATTCTTAAGTCAACAAAACTTTTTTAAATATTTTATTGCAAGCAAGTGTAGGAATATTGAGTTACTTTCCTTCAAAAAATGTACAAGCTTTATATATTGAGACATACTGTAGATGAACATTTTTTTGTTTAAATAATTTTAAATAAAAAGTACTTCTATTTTACACTGTTTTTTAAATGATAAAATTTCGGATTAATCCCCCCCCCCCTCCCAGGTACCATGTAGAAAATTGGATAATCTTTAAAGGAATGTTAATTTGGCTCGACGAGGAATGACATATACTGAAAGGAACTTATTTATAAAGAAGGAGTGTTGATACTTTTATTTTTATTATTAAAATAATGTTATTTTTTTCTAAATAAATTTATAATTATAAAAAATATTTTTTTTTTATCAATATGCTTTATTTTGAAAAATCAAAAATCTTTCCACAGATTTTCCCTAAATTGATTTGTTCTTTCAATTTTTTCAATAGTAGAAAATCAGATAGCACATCATTGACGAATGGCCTTTTCTTCCGTCAAAAACAAACAAAAAATTTAAACGTTGTAGACATGAGTACCAACAATACAAAAAATTTCATTTGACATTCAATTAAGAATTGAATTCGGAATTAGAAAATAACTGTACTATTTATCAGAGCATACATTAGGGCGGTTTGTTTCTCAACTTTTTCTCAAATTTTAATAAGGTTAGTTCAGAAAAGTTGTCATTAGTAAGAAAATATCCTTTACAAAATTTCATTTTCCTACGATTTCATAATTAGGTAGCATATCTACGTAATTTAAGCTGTTGTCGTTCCTACAAAAAACGATCTGGACTAGTACTAAACTGACAAATTTTATAAGGATCGGGATAATAGGAATGCAGTCTTTTTTAGATCCAATCCAACACTACTAAGTAAAGAGTTTTTGCCTATATTTCATAATTTGATTGTGATGTGCGACCTAAGAAAGACCAAGTAGGACAATCCAATTTGAGACACTACGAAAGTTATAATAATAATAATTTGTTGATTAAATTTGAAGAACATTCATCAAATAATACAAATGTCATATTTTCTTATAACTGGTGTTTGTGTTGACGGGCCAAATATGTTAATTTGTTTGAAGAACTTTGAAAAGGGCTTATAATAGTTTAAACTTCTGTTTTATTAAAAAAATACACAACTCTTATATAGACACCTTGACAATTTGATGAATGTTTTGAAAAAGAGTACCATAGTTGTCATGACGATTAGTTGCGACCAGCAATAATATGCGGGAAATAAAGAGAAAAATGTATTCCTCGCTTTACTTTTACCTTTGTATCATATAATCCTAACATATTTTCGACTTGAACTTTGAAAAAAGGTTAAAAAAAAAGTTATTTACTTTGCTAAACTATTTTATTAACAATAGAATTCATCTTTTATTGTTTTTATTTCTCATCATGTTTTTTTTTTTAAATTTTTGCAAAGTTTTTCTTTGAAATCATAATTCTATTGTATATAAATATATTTGTATGCTATTTGTTGCATTTGTAAAATAAATATGTTTGATTTTTTTTTACTATAGTATAATATTCAGTGGTGTTTGACATATGTCCAACCTATATTTTAAAAATTTTCATGGTATTTTATTAGATAAGCTGCTAGTAGCCGTGGGAGAAAGGAAATGAATATAAATACCAATCTATATACAAGGGTCGTATGAAAAGTCTGAGAGATGGCAATACTAGCGCCTATCGAGTTTAAGTTTAGTTAGTTGCATCTTTTGGAAGAACACACACGAACTTTTAGCCAGATCGGTCAATTTCTTTCTGTTTTGCTAGTATCCTGGCGGACTTTACATGGACTTTTCAAAAGACTCTCAATGATAAATGCAGGATTTATAGCCATGTTGATACACAATTATACTCCCAGCTCAACCAGTACTTACACTTATGACTATGCAATAATTCATCAATTTTACTCTTTATCTTTTTCACACCAGTTTTTAATATATATCTATGTTCTCTCTTCAAGAATACATGACGTAACAACAAAATCCATGGCTTAAGATATCCGAATTTTCCTGGTATATCTGATGACTAAAAACTGTCATTGAGTTAACAACAGAAAATGTCAAGCCTATTTTTTAGGTTTTTAGAGGGAGAACACCGCGCTGGTGCGCTGCTGTTGGGATTTTGGTGTACAAAGAAAATGATTGTTCCCTACCACAATTCATAATCGACTCAGAATTGACTCCAAGAGCACTGCTACTACTGGTCGTCCAAGGATATTTGTCCTCTTAGCTCCCCTGACCTGAGGCCTATAAATTATTGTGCTGTAGATACCTTGAGTAAAAGGTCAACAGAGGTCCTAACCCCATCAAGAAGACCCTGATCTACTCCAATGCCGTGAAATGCAAGATTTTATGTCTGGTGTTAGTCATTAGGGCCTGTGAGTTGTTCAGGATTCGGATAAAGACTGTTATTGAAACAAGAGAGGCTTCAGTGAGTGGGATATATTTTCAATGATATTATCTGCAGCTTAGTTTTCGTTGTTTGAATAAGTCTTAAAAAATCACTGTTTTTGTTAACTTTTAGGTAATAGATCAAAAATGCCCGATTTTGTTGTTAAGGCTGTAAAAAAATAGTGATAACATTTTTGGAAAATAAAAAAATCCTATTTAGATTGCAAATACAAAAAAAAGTATGCTGTCATTTATATATTTTTTAACCTATAACTATGAACAAGGAAAGTATTTTAACAATTTAGAACTTTAACAGCGCAGTCAAATAATATCTAATTTTTCAAAAAAAAACATACAATGTTTAAATTAATAACATTAACACTTGTACATAGTACACCCTGTAATTTTCTTACCTCATCGATACATATAACGTGTTTTGAAATAAAGTATGATTTAATGGGAATTAACCATTAAAAAATATCTAAAAAAACAAACAATTACAAAAAGTGGATAAAAAGTAATAATTATAACGTAACCTTAACTCAAAAGGAGGAGAAAGCTTTTTCTAAATTATGTTTGCGTGCAAACATGAAATCCACTCCTTCATATACAAAAAAACTTTTTTTTCTATTTGCAACCCTGATTTTGAAGAGTACTTCATTTTCTTTATACATAGTTGTAACAATTTTGTATATACAAGATTAAATTGTAAACCTTTTTATATTCTTATATTTTGTATAAGCATTTAACCACGAACAGAGGAAATCATGAATCTCTTTGGTCTATTAATAAACACATTCCTCTCGTCTTCTTTTTATACTTTTGTTGCAAATATATTTACCTTTAAAATATTGTTGTTTTATACAAATCCCTTTCTGTACAAAACAGAATCAATAAGTTTTCTTTCTTGAGATTATTCATCTCTGTTCCTTCTCTGTATTACCCAATTTATATTAACAAAGCAAAGATTGCCCGTATATATATGTGCAATTGTCTCTAGAAGACACATTTTATCAAAGAGCGTCTGTAACTATAGGTCAACACGTAATATTAAAGAAAGAAAGGAAAATGCCTAAATTAAATAAAAATTAAAAAATATGATTTAAATGTATGTTTTCCGAAGAATTATTCTTATGAACCATTTTGGTGTGTTGCAAATTGCACATAGAGTAGCCAAAATTGAACGTTTAATTAAAAAATGAAAATGAATATTTTTAGTTTAAAAGACCACACTAGGGCAACATAAGTCTTTTAAATCAAATAAAAGCTTCGACCTGTTGCTAATTTTTTTGAATATATATGCAGTAGATGAAATAGATTTTGTGTGTTAAATAAAAAACAAAACAATTCAACAAAAAAATTAGAAATATTCAATAAAAACCCTCCAAAATTACAAAAAATACCCATATGTTTCAAAATTGGTTATTTCGTATCAAGATGTAAGATTGTTTAGTCAAAAAGGGACCATCTAATAACATCAGGGACTATAAGGAACATAATTAAGGTCCAATTAAAAATTTATCGGTACTGTATATGATGCAAAGTTATTCATTGTTTTTAGTGGCTAGAAACAAAAGGATATGAATAAAAAAAATACTGCCAAAATAATCGTATTTTAGCTAAAACATTCAAACAAATCCCTTTGGACGAAAAAAAAGGAAGTCAATTATGGATTATTGATGGTATGGGAAGGAGCCTTATGCAAAGGTGATAAGCTTTTTTTGTTTTTTCTACTGGAAGGTCTTCACATAAAGAAAGAAGAGTGGTTAGAAATTATCTATAACCCTGTTTATGTTGCCTCTCTAAAAACATGTATATAATATGTATTTAGGGTATATATATGAAATATATTCATAATTCCCTACTCCGAGCATTAAAAACAGAAATAATAAAAGCATGCCTTTTATAATCGCTCATCTATACATAATGTGTTTATAATTCGATTCAGTGGAAGACTAACCTGTCATTTGAATTAGGGTTAAACCTTTGAAATAAATATTTTTTTAAATATAAATAAATAAACGCTGAATCATACTAGAAGGTAAGACATTTATCAAGGATACAGAATGAGTTTATGTACATACATAAATAAGTATATTTCTGACACATTTTGGGTTTGTGGTTCTTACATAGGTATTGTCATTAATACACTACCTAGAATATATTTATTCATTGTTCTAATAGTCTCATCATTTGACACAAATACAGTAAAAAAATGAAATGTTCTATGTATACTCGAAAATTTCGAGTTTTGATCATTTGAACTCGATATTTATGAATTTTGTTAATTTTCATTATTTTTTGCGTTTGAACAAGTGCCTCCCATTAAATGTAAGGGTACCTATTACCATTGCTTAATTAACATTTAATGGCATTTTTTTAACCAATACTTGACCTTAATTTACGGGTTTTATAGAGAACTAACTGAAATATTTCTGTTGATATTAAAGAGAAATAATGCTTAACTTATTTTATTTTAAGGAAAAAAAGTAGTACACTCTTTTTTAATTTTCTCCTCACATATGTACATCAAAAAGCTTGGAAATGGTTAGCATTTTCCTGATGTATAAATAAAGTTACTAAAAATTAGCATGGTAACCATGACAATTTGAATTATGTTGTAGATGAAAGCAGCTTAGCTGTCATGAAATTTTACATGATAATTCTTAGGAAGACTATGATTTTTCGGTGTAGATATTTTAGATATCAGTGAATGTTCGGTGAAATGTCGCTCTTACAAAAAAATGTATATTCTTTTTGCTCTTATTCGAAGTCTTTTTAAAGTAAATATTTTTTTTTTACTAAAGAATCATTCTTATCCTGATTTAACTGTAAGTACATGACCAATGCTCGTTAAATCACAAGGCCATAATCTTGGGGTATATATTTTTTCACTTGGACGACAGGTTACCTAGCAAACAGTGAGCAGAGAAGATATAAACAAAGAGGGAATGTATGAAAATGATTAGTAGGGTTGTAAATTCTAGGCATTTCTTTTATATTTAGCAAACTAAGCAATGTTTTTATCTTTCATTTTTGAGGAGAAAACGTCTAAGTATAAAGTGTAAATATGAGTATGTGTGCTTTTGATTGATGGATAGTAACGTCAAGGAGTTATAAGTCTAAGTTCTTGTTTGACACATATTAGAACTAAAGAAAGACCTCCTGTAGATGTTTTTGCTTAAGGCGTAGAGGAACTTGAGTTAATTCCTTAATCTTACACCTAACTTTATTCAACGGCGAATTCATTTTATTTTGAGCTAAAAAAGCCTGAAAAGTGCCTGCCGAATGGCTATTAGTGATTTTGAAATTGTGCAAACCCTGTATAAACCAAAACAATGCACATTAGTGACATTAAATACAAAATAAATGCTTAGTATAACTATAAATATAGACACTAAATCTTCATAGTAAACAGTATTTTTAAAATTATCCACACCTTCAGGCACTTCTAAAGTATCTAGTGCAATGTCTTTTGCCACAAATAATAATTTTTATGTTCAATAAACTATATTTTACATATGAAAAAATCGGTTTGCGTATAAAATATTACAACAAATTATTTATATTGCAAAAATGAAAAAATTTCATTACAAAATGGGGCCAATGTAAGTCTCATCAATAAATTAAAGGGTTTTCTTTTTTTTTTTTAAATAGTGTGTTGGCTAAATTTAGTTAGATTGATGATATATATTTAACATTTAATTAGACAATAAGTTAAAATAAATAACGTAACGTAGTAAATGAGTAGGATATTTACCAAAAGAAATAAAATAAACATTATAGCATTAATTTGAGTTATAATAAGTGTTGCATTATAATTACCAACTTTTTTTACTTTACTCAATCTTTCACCTTAGCACCCAAATTCAGTCATCTGGGTGTCCAGATCTGAGCTGGAGGGAGGTCACATCTCTTTTGATCAGTACACACTTTTCGTAAGATGAGTTTCCCACCATATATGCTTCGTCACAGAGACCTCCCACCAACTTATTTCACTACCTTGGATATGGTAATTCGGAGAAGACATTGTTTCTTTACGAGAGTCGATATCAACTGCCTATGGTTTCGTTTGAAGTCGGTCTTGACCCTCTTCTTGACCACAGAGATGATGTCTCGAGGTCGACGACTTCTAAGCTTTGTTGCCTGCCCCCTTTTCGTTGTTTGAAATGGCCTTGAAAAAGGTCACTTGTGTTTCTTGTTGCCTATTTTCTGTGGAAAAAATTTGATCATTCGAGTTTTGTCGAGTTTTAAAATAATATTTCGAGCATGCTCAAGTAAATTACAGGAGTCTTCTTAAGATCAATTTTTTTCTAAATAGTACGAGTAATACTAAAATCTAACACTAATTAAAATTTAAGACAAAAACTTTATGTAAATAGTATTGTAAGTACAATTTTTTAAGAAAGATAAAATAAATATGGGTACTAATGTTGGGGTTCAGTCCATTATGATTTTTAGTGAACTGAACTAAAAATTTTCTTTAAATAAGTTCAATTCAAGAAAAATTCTGTCTAGATCGGTAGAAAATTTTAGTCAACATAGGTCTTACAAAAAAATCTTTATGGATCGGTCTCATTCAAAGGATGTCTAGACCGATTCTATAGATGAATTGCTGATGACGTCAACAGTCTTTCAAAATTGTGAATATTTGCCTACAATGACGTCATATGAAGTTATACGTTTTATATTAATCATATTAGTACAAATCATAAATCAGGAGGGGGGAGAAAATCGGTCCATAGATTGAGACATAATTTTTTTTGTTTATATATTGAGATAGAAAAACTTTACTTTAATAAGGAGACCATATTAGTGTACGTCATGGACGTCTAGAGAAGCACAATTAAGATTATTTGATGCACACATAGAATAAGTAAAGCATATATTAATGAATAAGTCTCCAAATAACTTTAAAATTAAAAGGAGGATAGACACAATTAGAAAGCTTTGAAAAATCAATTAAAAAAGAACAAGGAGATTTATCATTAGTGGATTAATCGTCCCCAAAGATTGAAGACGAAATTGATTAACCCATTGATACATAAAACATACTAATATAAATCGAGTAGAAGTAGATCAATATTTTTTTTTTAAACTTCATTAATTCTAGAGAGATTAACTACATTACATATTTAAATAAACATTTTAGTTTACAATTAGGTCTCTAGAAAAAAAAGTTATTACCATCAAAACAATTTTGATATTTGAGACATATTAATAAAACTATTTGAATTAAATATCCTTAATTACAGTCTATTTAAAATATTCTAACGGCACCAAACTTTTTGAAATCATTTAAAAAAGATGACTTCAAATGTACAAAATGAATAAAATAGTGAAAATTAATTTAAGCAACTAAAACTAATTTATAATACATAACAAAAAATAAACAACAACAAATAATTATTTGAATTCGATTCATTTTTAAATTTTCTAAAATTTAAAACCAATTGACGAAGGAACTTTGAACTTACATCTGAACAAGAAGGATTATATCTTAATAGATCTCCAGCGTAAGTTCATGTAGTTAAACTAATATTAGGAACCTTGGTAAAAGAGGATGAATATCTTGCAGCAGCCGCAATCATTATTGCTCTAAGATTTTCGAATTTAATGGTATCTTCAATGGTTTTTTTTTTTTTTTTTGCAATCGAGCTTTTGCAGCTTGTAATAGCACGTTCTTTTATTCGATTTTTTGCATTTTGGCTTTTTGAAGGGAGTACAACTAACAATAAAGGGGAGACAAACTTCTCCGTAATCTTTGGAACATTCATTGTGTCAAACTCGCTTACAATTTTGAGAGCCGGTCAACTTACAAAAGTGTGAACAGTCGAATTAAACATTTTACCACAATCCTTACGGGGAGTGTTAAAATAAATGCAACCTGATGAAATTTGAAATTGGGCCGTAAATTTTTTCCCATCCTTTATGTTCAAGATTGAGACCATAATTCAATTTTTTCATTTCCAAGGTAACTTGAGTAAGTCTCGTAAATAATAACAAATTCTGGTAGCTTCTTCTTCTGTTTAAGAGGAATAATTCATTAAGCCGTGCGTGCCACGGTATTGGTGGTAAATGATTTAATATTGTTTTTTTAGGTGGGATGATAAATTTTCCATAACTAAACACCGAACCATCGCGAATATCGTGAATTGTAATGATTTTTCTCGATAAAGCATCAACTTCTAGCATTTTCGAGTAATATTTGAAAATTTACTAACCCAAAACGAAGGTCGATTCAATTTATACAAAAATAAATACTCAACAAGAATTTATATCCTACTGGCTGTGCCATTGAATGATTGGCTTGAATAATCTAGTGGTACACATTTTATTATTTCCAATCCAAAATGACATTGGGGGCAAAATCACAGAGGAGTACAACAATACATCTTATCTCTTAACAAATTAAGCTGAGATGGTTGGAAAAAGCTAAGAAGAATCTAAATTTTGTCAAGGCCAACAAAAATTTAGACAATTTTTTTCCATCTTTTATAATTTAAAAAAATCACCCTTGATACCACTTTGAATAACTAGAACAGCCCCTACATTACGACCAAACATCCAGACAATATCTCAGCTTCAGAAAATACAACTGGAACCATGGCTTGGGCATTGTGGAGTCTACTTCCTCTATTGTGGAGAGGAAGGAGCTGCTCAATGCAGATCCTTACTTAGTTCTTCAGTATATAAAGTACTACCTTGGGCCAGATAAAAAATTTGTGGTCAAAAGTTTGGAGGAGTGTCCAGTCTCGAGAGGATTCAATCAAGAAGGAGTGTACCAAGCTCGAGTCTGACTACATAGTCTTCAAGGGATTTAGGCATCGTATTGATGCAATTATTAGATCTGAGGCCTCACATATTGAAAAAAAGTTGTGACAATCACTATTTTCAGATGATTTTGTTAATTAAATTTCTTCACATAACTTCTAGTTCAAATTTTACTCTTGACAAATTGAAAATAAGAAAATGTGTACCACTAGATAAAATCAACACTGTATAGTTGTTTATGAGGAAGATATATATTAATAATATTAAATTTCAGTCTACAGTACCAGATCGCAGTCTGGACCGTAATATTTATCAAAATTGGTCTACAAATTATAGCTTAAGGCCAAATCGAAGACAAAAGTTCGGTCCAGGACCAAGTCTCTAACTATGTTCTAGGAAAATTTGGTTTGTTTGTACCCGTGAGCCAATTCATTGTTCTTTTATAAAGCAAAGTATTCAAATTACGTGTACAGAAAGAAAACATTATTAATAAATAAATAAGGATTTTTTTAATTATTCGCCGTGACTCAGTGTTTATACATATTTTTTTTGTTACAAAACAGGTAAATAATGAATATGATGAGTAGGTTAATTATTAGACTCTCTTTAGCAGAGTGTATATTTATAAAAGTATGAGTATCTTTTATATTGATATGTAGCCGTTAAAAACTTTAAAAAATATATAAAATTTGTATCAAAAAAGTTTTCTTAACTTTTTTGTGGAAAAAGTTATTAAACTGACATGTTCAAATCTTATTTTATGAAAGGTATAAAAGTTAAATCTTTCTACTTTTTTTTTAACGCTCAGTGTATCGAACTTTTTTTTACATATCTTATAAATCATACTGGAATATCCTCAAATAAAGGCATAGGAAAATATTGGACTTTTGTAAGAAGTTGTTTCACGGTCAATTGATAATTTGATTTGATTTTTTGTTTGTACATATTTTTATCGTTCTAATAAAATAAATAAAAAATCTCACAAAAAAATATGTATTTATAATATGATATTTTTTAAAGTTTAAATCTTTGTATAGAATAACAAATGAAAGTTATCTTTATTGATGGATATAATTTTATTTTTCGTTTATGAAGCAAAACTTATAAAAGATAAGCAAATCAAATAATTTAGATATTTTATGTTTATTTTGAATATTTTTTACATGACCAAATAATGTAAAATGTGATATTGAATTGCACGTTTGTTGAAAAAATATTCCACTTATACATATATATTAAATATGAATGTCTATGTGTGTGTATTTTTCTTTTAATCGCGGTCATGCACATAATGATTTATGCTGAATTTTTAGGTTCATAAGACTCAAAAACGGTTGTGGTAACATTTTTTTTGTACCTGTACAAACTGATATGAGAAGGGTTCTTTGAAGCGACAGAGGAAGAATTTAAGCTGCCTCAGGGACAAATAGCCTATAACTTGTGAAGGGGTTCTTGGTGTTTAGAAATATAGCGGTTGTGCAGTTTAAACTGCCTTGAGGTTCACCTGCACTACCTGGGACACAGAGTGTATATTGGGATATTAGTAGGGTTCCTTGATGTTCAGGGAAGCGGTGGCAATTAAATTAAACTTGCATTGGGGCAATCATTTCGTCTGCACAACTTGTGGGCTGGGATTTATGAAAAATATCAGAAGGGTTCCTCGATGCATATAAAGTTGGCAGCGTTAGAGTTTAAACTATATTTTGGCCCGCACTTCACCTGAATAACATGAGAGCTAGGGTGCATTTTGGGATATTATAAGGGTTTATTGATGTTGAAGGAAGTGATGGGAGAGAAATTTAACCTGCTTAAAGGACCAAAAGCCCACAACCGTGGATGGAATGTATTCTAGCATATTAGAAATGGGGCGGTGGTGCAGTTGAAACTGTCTTGTAGCCCAGTACTCCACCTGTATAGGGGTATATTGGGATATTAGGAAGGTTTGGTGATGATCAGAGAAGTGGTGGTAGATAAGTTTAACATGCCTCAGGAACAGCAGTTCACCTGAACAACCTGTGGAGTAGGGTGTATTATTATCCTAGCACTTCCCTTGTACTACCTGAGAGTATTTTAGATATTAGAAGAGTTTCTTGATTCTCAGGTAAGTGGCGGTAAAGAAGTTTAACTTGACTTGGGCTTAGCAGTTTACTTGCAAGCCGTATTCTGGGGTGCATCATAACAAATTTAAGGGTTACTTGGTCCTTAGAAACACGGCAGCGGTACAGTTTAACCTGTATATTGACCCAGTACTTTACCTTGTACAACCTGAAAGCCCAGGTGCTTGTATTTTGAGATATTAGAAGGGATGATCAAGGAAACAGCTCCAGGTTTGCAAATTCGGTGTCTGACCCAGAATAAAGCAACCACTTTCTTATTGCATGAAAGAAGAGTAATGCCTATATATCAGTATACTCATACTCGTATAACGAACATGAAAATAATTCTTAAAATTTTAACGGTTTTTTATTTTTTGTTCAATTTTAATCAGAAAAGTTATTAATTTATTTTAACTTCTGGATGTCCCAAGCATTGCATAGTAAACCTACTCTATTTATTATGAAACTTCCCCATTGCCATTCTTGCAGACCAAACTATAAATTTTATACAACTGCAAGAGTACCCACTATTGCTTGAAGTTATTTGTTAAACTATAATACAAATTAAAATAAAATAACTTTTATTATGTATATTCACTCTACAATTATTTTAATTTCGTAAACAAGATTCTGGGAGCACCTTCTGAACTTAACAATCACCTCGACACTCACTTGGCCGTGGAGAAAATCAAACATTCATTTTCGCCTCCATACGGACAACTGTTGATTTTTGAAATTTTGTTTTTTATTGTTTCATAACCGGAATAGTCGTTACTTTTAATAAAACAACGCAGTATTTTAAAATATTCACCCTAATGTAATTCAGATTGATTTAAAGTCAAGTCCACGATTTTACCTCGCACACTCTAATTATCCTCACGTTTTAATTTAAATATGTATCAAAAGATTATAATTATCTTTATAAAATATATGTATAATATGAAATTTTGATAAGCTATTCAAAGTTGAAAACTCAGATACTTAAGCACTTGTACTTAAAAAAAACATTTCTAGTACGTTTGCCTTCCTTTAAGATATATAAGCCCTTTAAACTATCCAACGTATAACTGACTGAGTATTATTTTTTTATTTAACATTTTATTTTTGAAGTCCCATAAAATATAATATCGAATGTTGGGCAGAAGAGAGTAACACACTATTATTTACAACACATTATTGACTTTTATAAGTGAACTTTTTTTTTATTCAAGGAGCTTCTTTCTGAAAGTTGATTATTAATTATACTAACGACACTATAAATTATTGATTACTTATAAAAAATCGGTGACAAATTTAAGACTTATTAGTGTTATTCAAAATTACTTTTTTTTAATTTTATAATACAGAATGCGTACTTCAGATACGCAACATACTAAATTTAGTATATCAATATTTTTAAAAGTGTTGAAATTTTTAAATAAAGAAATAATCTTCTATATATAATCTATTGCAACAAGTCATAACAGATGAAATAATTTGGGCAAAAATGGGTTAAATAACACTAAATGTTTTAATGGATTATTATTTGCTCAATGTATTAAAATTACAAAATGCTTCAACGGAAATTTTATCAATATATAAACAACTATAGATGCTTTATTCAGTAATAGTCCCAAATATACATAATTCCAACTTTATGGCTTTCAAAGTAAGTATTAGATATGAATCTTCTCTTTAACTTTTGTAGTTCTTAGCATAGCATAAGACATGACACAAATCTGTCATTTCCACGAATTTTCTTTGTCTTAAAAATACAAAACAAAAACTTAAAGTAGGATCTAAAAAAGTTTAAAGAACTTGAAACATACAAAAAATACTTTTTTACTCATAAGAGTTTTCATTGACGTCAAAAATTATATCATAGCTGTAGAAAACACCATTTTGGGGACTCAAAAGGGATATTTTTAGTACATGAAATAAACAAATTTTATCTTAAACTATAATAAAACTAAAGATTTTGCCTTTAAGAATAAAAAAACACTTAATAACTGCCTGAATACTAATTTATGTCAATGAAAAACTTTGATATTATAATTAAATCAAAGTAATAAATTAAATTTTTAAATTTGTTTTATATTTTTGGATAGATTAAAGACAAAAAAAGGAGGAAAATGTTAAATATATATTTTAAATTTTGCAATTTCAAAGTTAACTTTTATTTAAAAAATAGAAAAAAGTTTGTGAAACGAAGTAAGTACATATTTTTAAACATTTTAGGATTTTAATTTAAAAAAAAGAAAAACTTGGCAATAGAGGGATACATTTTAGACAAACGCTAAGACTTAAGTCCTATATATCTAAATTAATAAGCAAACGATTCTTCAGAGAAAAAACCTAGAAACTTTATTTTATTTACGAATTTAATATTCAATGGGAAATCCATTTTTTTGCACCTGAAAAAAAAATCCGTAATTTTCACATTTTTCTGATTTTACCCATAACTTTTTTAATTTTGTATTAATTTAGAAAACGTACTTGTTCTTATAGTTGTTTTTGAGACCCCATGCACTTTTTGACGTATAACTTAACGCCCTTATCTAGTCTCCTTGAGCTCCAAAAAATAATTTTTTGTGTTTTGGATACAGAATAAGGCCCCCTCATTCGACGTCTCCCCTCTCCGCCGTAAATAGACACCCCATCTTACTATGACCAGGTTCAAAATAGGGATCCATGCAAATTACATCCTACTATTTTATAGTGTTAATACGTTTTTGAAAGACTCTAAATATATCCAATTCCATGTTTTAAGGTTGTAAGGGAGTAATGTTTGTTGACTATAAAATGTATTATTATTATTGGAAAATATTTTAATGGGTCCTATAAAAAGATATTCTGCTTATTTCAGGTTTTGTTATTTTTAATCAAAAGTTTTGTTGGTTTTTGTTCATTTAATTTGTAGAAAAAAAGTACATTTAAATTTTTCTTTGAATTAATGTTTTGTTCGGCTACAGATCTCTCAAAATCACATGACATTCGACTCAGAATTTTTAAATCGGACTACTGAATTTTAAAATTATAAATTTTTGCTATATTTAAAAATATATATTTTTGACAATTTGATAAGTGAGAAAGAAGAAGCTAAGGTTCCATAAGAAAAAACATATAAAAAGAAACTTTCAAAAGATGGTGCACGAACCACTTTTTAATAAGTTTTTATGATTACTTTTATAAATTATTGTATCCTCTATAAAAATTCTTGACAAATTCTAAAAAAAAACCACATTTCAATTTGTCTTGTCTAAAAAAAAGTTATTTGTTTAAATTTAGTCTTTTCAAAAAAAATTAAGAAACTAATTTTTTCAAAACTAATGTGTCATAAATAAAAACACATTCTGACAAAAAAAATTTAGTCACGGCTTTGCCCCCAGAAAATAAAATCCTGCTGACACTCCTGATTATGTCACCATTATATAATTTGTCTACCTTATCCACAGCTTTTAGCATAACACACTAGTAAAATAAATACTTCGTAAACAAAAATCTCTTACATAAGAATCTAGAAAACCTTTCCCATCGGCCGTTGCTAGTAAAGTTGATGCTAAACACTTCGTTCATCAACTGGGATTTTCAAATTAGCAAGAATTTCTTGATTTGTGATTTTATTACTTCAATACCTGAAAAGTAGTGAGAGTAGCGTTGTGTCAACTTATTCAGGACTAAAGACTACAGTTATTTCCAGTTCAGCCTCGGTCCGGTCTACTTCAATCTCCAATCCATCCTAAGACTTATAAAGGTCAGTCCTTGATGATGTGACTCTACTTTACTTATTTCTTTTTTAGTCAGTTCTAGTACTGACAGTCCAAACAACCGACAGTCTTAACGACCGGACACAAGAACCGAAGGGCTACTGAATATTTTAAAATTTTGGAAGCTCTAAGCCATCTTTTATTAGTTTTATCATCAATTCGAAGGTTTGTATGTACAAATAATGACTTAAATAAATAATTATCATCCTACAACACCATTTGTTTATTATATTTAAAACTAAACACACATTCTATTAAGTTAATTATCCTTTTATACTACGTTGAAACGAGAATATAAATTCAATATGTCATAATTTTTCCTCTATACTAATTTGCTTCTTTTTTTCTTTTTTGAAAGAAGAAAGTAGAAAAAAAGTTTATTTATATATCATTCAATTATGTTTTAATGAAATCATTCAAATTTAACTCTATAATAGGGATGGGTCGATAATTAATGTATCAATTTGTCCGATAACCGATGACCAAATAACTATGTCATTCAGCCAAATATTTATTTATATTATATTAAATACAGTTAAACTAAGCTAGTAAATACCAGTAATAACTATAACATTCTAAAATCTCACTGGCAGCACTAATGTAGCCTTGTAATTGCACATACTATGATCCTCTTTCAATAATTATTGAACTGCAAAAAGCGCTTGTTACATATGCCACAGATGCAAATATTGATACATTATCTGCTTGTGAATTAAGGCACAAATAAAAAATGGTTCGCCTTTTCAAGAAATTGTTTTTAAAGCTAGCATAAGAGGAGCCACTGTTTCAATAATTATACCCAAAAAAACTTACTTTTATCAAGAGCCAACCCAATGCCATGGTTACTTTCGTTGTAGAAACTACAATATTCCGTGAAGAAGATATTTAATAGTCATATAGGAAACAAATCTTTTTGGCCTGGTGTAAAGGGTTCTAAACTAGTAGTACGTAAACAAAAAGAAAAAAACATAATTAACAGCACTTGTCGATAATCAATTAATAGACAACATTTTACTAGTTACCGTTGAATCGAGAAAATAGGCGATGACTGATCAGGGGCCTATTAATATGGGTATCCCAATTTTGTATAATGATTTTAATATGTTACTTTTTGGAATACTGTTTCATTTCAAAATGTATTGAATACACAATCTATTTAATATTTATTACTTAAAGTAATAATTAAACTAAGGCTGCAAGTGAGTGTCCAATTGTTTGACATTTTTTGTAAAAAAAAGCGAATTAAAGTTGCATATTAGTACAAAAGTTTCTATTTATATTATTTGTTCATCAAGCATGAATGCACTATTGTTGTTTTTTGTGGATGACATGAAATGTAAAAGGATTTTGTTAATTTATATGTAATAACAATTATATTAAATTTGGTTCTGTTTGAGGGGGAGAGGATAAGGGTCCCAAACTGAGTATAATTTTAAATTTAAACACCGAAAAGAAATATTTTTTAAACTAAATGTCACTTTAAGAAACGTAATATCAGGTTTGGGATAAGGTAATTCATTTTTTATGCCCTTTTTTAAATAAGTATATTGACATGTAATTGTATGATATTGTGTTGTAAAGGTGTGAGTGGTTTCTAAAAAAACTTTTTCAACAGTATTGCGCTTTCCCAGTTCAGTCAAATCTATCTCCAGCCTAACAAATGTTATATGCAAAATTTATTAGAGCAGAGGGTTCAATAAAACTCTGAAGATGTGCAGTCCAAATTATTATATTAATAAACAATTAAATATTTTTAAACTTGTTAAATTGTAGAGACTATTTATTTTTTCTTTCGTATATTAAGGGTTAAGAGTCCTGTTGATACACCCGCTGTCTTTTGCGTGAGCTTCCTTTTCCTTTTGTTTTGAGTAATAAATTTTTTCGCATCGTATTCTTTCTTATCGATCTGCTTGAAACAATGAATGTTGGAATTTTTATATTGCGTCAATAACATAATTTTATGTATTTTGTGTGTGTTTATTTTATTTCCACACAACAGTGATTATATAAATGAAAGAAGGAAAGAGTACCATAAAAAAGGTTCAATGAAAAAAAGGAAAAAATACAAAATCTGAAATTCAATTTGTCTCTAAATTCACAACAGAAAGAGAAAATATGTCATACGAGTAAAATTTGAGATATTTTCTCTTTCGGTTGTGCATTTAGAGACAAGTTGAACACCGATTTTCCTAATACAGGATTTTAAAAACCTTAAAAAAACCTTCATCTGAATTTTGCTTCAAGTATATCGATGTAAATTAACTTTCAATTGAATCATATACAATACAAAATTTTATTTATTCAAACAATATACTTTATGTTATATGCAGATTCTATAACAAAATTTTTTGCACATTCATAAATCTTTTTCATTAAATCTATTGACAAAGGACCTTTATTTATAAAACGCTTACAGCTTCTCTTTCCTCTTTTAAATATGTATATTTTATTCCTTTTCAAGCACAAACTATAATATTTTACAAATATATTATTAGTAAACGAAATATAAAATAAATTTAAACTCTTAATGTCAAATATTAATTTATAAACTTAATCAAAGTTGGCTTTTAATATTATTTATATTCCAAATTTAATTAATGACATAATATGTAAATTAAATTTATTCACGTAGTTTGTGCAAATAAATAATGAAATTTAATCAAAACAGTGAAAATTTTTTTTTTGAGTTTGGAAGGGTAACAAATTAAAAAAAAAATCCCAACTTAATACGATAAATAGGAATAATATTAGATACATAGCTAGACAATGCCTTGCTAACACAAAAATACTAGGGCTGGTACTTTACGGGGTGGTAACGTGGTTCAATTCGATATGACCCTTATGTTTCGGTATGACCGGATGTATATATATAATCACATATATTTTTTTTAACCTGTATCAATGTATTCTAGTGCTCAATTAATGACAATACAATAACAGAAAAATTATCTAAGTACATAGAAAAATATAAAGACCATATCTATTTTCCAAGAATACTAAAACGACACAAAAAAAAGAAACAAAATAATTAAAAACCCTAGTTCATTAAATTTTTTAAATAATTACTTGCAATGTTTAAAATACATGTACAATTTCAATTTTCTTTGCATTAATTGCATACACACACTACTGTAATTTTACGATTACTGCTTGTAGTTTTACATCATTTTTGATATTAAAACCAAAAAATCTTGTTACCTTATTGGCCTTCCAAAGACCACATCTAGTTCTTCTGCCAATGTGTCATATATTGGTACCCACCCATCACTATTTCAAGAGTATAAAAAGTGTATTAAGGATATATGAGCTTACATAAATTACTTAATATTGAACGTACTCCATAGTTGGAATATTGGAGATTAAAACAATCACAAGATACTGTAGAGTTCCAAAAGTCCTCTCTTCTTAAATATTTCAAAATCCATTCAGCTAAAAGAGATTTCCAATAGCTTTTTAAGTATATTGCTCCAAGCCCGATCTTTTGATCTTATCAAATATTGTTTATTATTATTTTTAATTAATAGATTTAGATAGTGAGGTAATATTTTAATTTATACACATTGTATTATATGTAAAAGAAATTATTTATGGATTTGTTTATACAAAAAGGAGATAAAAACTTACTAGTCGATAAAATACATCCCAGTTGACGAAAACCATGTGGTATGGTGAAGGGATAATTAAAATAATATTTCCAATATTTCCAAGTTACCTTGTCGATACCCCACAACTATAGGTACATCCTTATCAAGCAAAATAATTTTTTCGACAGGTGGCGATATTGTAACTACTAATTGGTTTTGTTTATTACAGGAAAGTGTTGACAAGCTCATTTTTTTGCAAAAGAAAATTTATAAATTCATGAATAAAAGGACATATATATATATATGTATTATATATCTTATATTGTGGGTTTTTTTTAGAGAAGTTATGATTATTTCTACAGAGAAGAAATTATTTAAGTTTAAAATATTGAAAAAAACTTGATAAAATGCATTAATTCTATCAATAACAATATTTTTACAAAATACCGGAACGAACCTTGAAGGTTGTACCGAAGTTTGTACCAAAACTGTGGGTTAACTTACATTCACAGTCCTAAGAGAAACATTATTTCTTTTTTTTATCAGCTGTCGATTATCTCATCTTAGTTGATACGTCAAGCTATTACATAATTCAATATTTTTTAATAAAAAGACTAAGTAACATACATTCCACAAACAACATAGAAATACACTTAGAATTCTCAAACAAATCCTCATTATTCACCTTTCATAATATTATATGCAATGAAACTATGCACCGTATCCGTAATACTTACTTGGGCTTATGAACCATAATGAACAAAGACGAATTCCGATGATTCTGATATCTGTCATCCAATCCTTCATATTATTATTCTGGAGCTTGGAATTCAACTTTAACACAAACAAGGTCCACATTCAGATAGGGGAAAATTAGACAGTTCATTTTTTCAATTTATCCCCCCCATGAATTAAAAAAAAAAAAAAAAAAATTGTTACAAATTATTTGCTACGAGTATTTATAAAAATGTAAGATTCATCAAGATTTGTAAGTAAATACAAAGGTGATAATTTTTTCCATCGAATATATTTGTAATATTTGTAATAAAATCACAAATTTTGAAGGGACGAAATTTGAGCAAATGACCTGGGAACATTTTGATAGTTAAAATATATTGATGTAAATTTGTTCTCCCCTTTTATTAGACAAAATTTGTTTCAAATTATTTGGTACGAGTATTTACAAAAATGTAATATTCAGGATTAGTACATCTTGAACCGAGTCTCAACAATAATACAACATACTACTCATTTGTTTATATACAAAACTCCTACGAGAAATGAACTCCTTGATCCCAATTAGTGGTGCCAGAAACATTAAGGCCTTTCCCGCCTCACTCTTTTAGATTTCTGGGCCAACCGTTATTATTTACTTATCTCTATTATGCAAATTTTGAGAGTTTCAGAGTGATTTTTTTTACAATTTCTCTGCTAGCAATGTTGTAGAGTACTTAATTTTTTTTTCGGAGAACCATCGAGGAGCAGACTTACGATGTCTTCCATGCATATAGAATTTGTAAATCATCTACCTCAAGGGACAATCTCGCGCGGAGGAGCGCTCTTATCTCAATCCTGGCCTGGTAAGTGTAATATTCAGTCATGAGCATATTAAAAAAAAAAACTTACAAAAAAAACAACATGGCAACCCTAACACTTTGAAAAATGTAGTCTTGACATTTCGTTTGATCAGCTACAAGTAGCATTGACGAAGTGGGGGGAAGGGGGGATAGAAGGGAATAAAAAAAGACAGAGGCAAGATTACTCCACTCTCGATCCTTAGTTCTACTGTGAGTGCAACAAGGACATAAAATTAAATCTCCGTCACAAATTCTCAGGGTTGCTCTCCGTTTGTTATGAGCATACATAAATTTCCAATTGGGTTTTGTATATCAATGTATTTAGTAGAAAAGGAAGTTAACTACTTAGGAATTAAATAATAATGACAACAGCTTAGGAAAAGAAAGAAACATTGTTCACCTTGTCAACTTAAACAGACAACAGGCGAGCTAAAAATAACCCATCATTTTCATCACTAAGCAGAGCTAAAGAAGGGATCTGCATTAAGAAAATACTAGTTATAACAATTTGAAAAAAAAACCGGTTGATGCGTGTGCTCTGTCTTATTTTTCTTCATTTATTAATCAGGTTTGGGAGTGTTAACATCTCTCTCTATCTCAAAAATGATCTCCCATCTTTGATGTAAATCGATTTAAAAATGCTAAATTAAATAAATATATTTATATTGTAAAAATAATTATAATATTTTCCCTGCTTAAATGATATTTCAAATGTAGAAGGGTCCCCTTGTTATAGCCTTCTCACGCTCTCACAAAAATCAAATCTATTTGTGTAGCACTCTCCACAAATCCCGTAGTCACGGCCAGCCTGAGTGTAAATGTAAGGCTACATATGATGGAATAGTCGGTACAATTTTTAATCGAAAATCAAGCACGAACTTTGCTAAAATTAGCATAATATTTCCATAAATGCTCAATAAATACCTTTTTTAATATGGCATAAATTTATTTATATATATATATAGTGAGATCAAAGAAAACTGTCTTGTATTTTCCTACCATATATATATATATACTATTATACCTAAGTAAAAAAGAGAAGGATAAAAAAGCATACCACAGTTTCAAGTGGAAGAGTCAAATATATATTATTTTTTGATGAAGGGGGGATGAGAGAAAAAAGTCACTTGAGAGGTAAGAAAATATTTTTCTTTTGAAAATCAAATCCAAGCATTTTCTCAAGGATCATTTTTCCAAATTTAATATTTAAATATTTATTTTCATCTTCTGTTGTGTTTTTTTATTTAATAGAAAAAGCTTTTGATAGGCTATACAAGTATAATGTAGTGATGTAACATATTCTTCAATTGCGGTTCCAGTTTAAGTACGGTTCTATACTCTAACAATCCCTGTCCTCGAAGAGTTTTAAAAATAAAAAATATGAAATTGGATTAGTGGGACTTTTAGTAGTTGCAAGCTAAACAGTAAATAGACAAAAATAAATACTGAACATTTTTACAGAAATATAATTTCAAGTCCTTGTTCTACTTGGAGTAGAATTGAGGCTTGACATCGTAGTAATTCCTGCCTACAGCATTGCCTGATACAGATTTTTTTTACATATTATTATTATTTCTTTTTAATTTCTCGATTTGGAGAGGGGTGTCAGCCCCTTTATAACTTATTATAATCGTATAAATTTAAGTGGTTCCAAATCGGTTCCTCAATAGCCAATTGTTGAGGTGAAGTTTGTTTTCTAAGGCGGCACTTTCAATTGGACAGTTTAAAAAAACTGCAGACCACCCTGAAATTATGTTATACGAGTTCACAAACAGTTCCTATGTCCGATAAAGTAATTGTAATAATATAATTCTTACTGATACCTAATCAGTGCAACTCTCATTTGACCTATTTTGACCGTTAGGATACATTTACAACAAAACCTTCGTCAACCATGGAGTTTTTGGTTTTTTCTATGACTTTTAGAAATATAAATTTTATTATTTACCTCTGACAAAATAATTCATCTTTCACTCTTGTAGTTTTCAAACCGGGTTGGACCTGCAAATATGTTACATCACTAATTGTAGCAAATACTCCCATTTCAATTATTATTCAAGAAACTTTAATGGCATTATGTATAGTAATTACTATTTTTATAATATAACAGCTTTAGCTTCCATGTTTTTTTTTATTAAATTCTAAATAATTACATTTAGATTTTTTTTTAAATTATAAAATTCACATTTAAATAAGTGTGAGCTTTGAGCTTATATTTCTCTGTCCTTTTAACAAAGAACTTTTCTACTGAGGAAAATAAAAAGACAGATCATTATGCTATTTTAATATAAAAATATGATTTTTTTGGAGTCAAAATCGGATATTTGTGATGTGTCAACGTGAAAACTATCTTATATATTAATAAAACAAAATTTGTCTGTCGGGATGTTTGTCAGTTTTTTGTTACAATTTACCTTTGATAGGGTGGTAAATATCTTAGGACTGTGTGACTACTTCAGGTAAAAATAATACAAAAAATATCGAGGGTGAGTTTTACCTCAGCATGTATATTTAAAAAAAAAAAAGAGAGAGGAAAATCTTTGTAGATGTCCATTGTTGGATGATGAAATTGGATTGTGGAAATAAATGTTTTTATCAAGCATATCTTCAATAGAAGTTGTTTTCTCTTTTCCTCAAGAGCAAAGTATATATGAGATAGTTACAAGAAACCACAATTCTAGCGCCAAGTTAGCAATAAATTGATTGAATGACCGAAGATATTTTGTGTCAGATATCTTATTGCTAAATTTTGTATTTTTTTGATATGCTGACGAGGTTTTAAATACACAGTACACTTATCCAATCGAGTTTTTTTTTATTCTACGCAGCTATCCGGAATGCCTCTACCTAAGTTGTGATTAAAATTTGAAATTATAATAATTTTTTTAAGGAATATTATGATTTTACAAATAACTGCGAACAATGCTGAGTTATGTACTACAAATATTTGTGAATAAGTATCCACAATATGATATTAATTTTATCTTAAACAAATTCATGCAAGCCAAATATTTCATAAACATATTTTGGTCAACTGTGGACTTTGTTTCTGGGATAAGATGAAATAAATAATAATTTTGACTAATGTTTTACACTTTCATTTAAACTATGGTAAGATTTTTCGTCATAATTTATCATAATATTTTTATTTAATTATGAGAGGGAACTTTTGTGACTTTGAAATCTAATTAGTTCGACGAGATGAATGAAATTATTCTATGGACATTATAAATAAAAGAAAGAAAATTAGGTGAAGAATGGAAATGTAATCCAGGCTCAATTTCCAGAAAAATTTTTCAAGTCTATTTAATATTGACAGGCCACACTTTTAAGACTACGTTACGTTCGATAAATAAGGAAACTGCAAATCATTGAGGAAACCTTATTCAAAATTATGTATTTCATATTATACATTTTCAATGTCATTGCTAAAAAATGAGTTTTTTTATCTTCAAAGTATTGGTCCGATAGAGTTGGGCAGATTAAGGATAAGTTAATATTATTGTATTACAACAACTCCATCTGGCCTATGAATTGTCTTTGAAGTCCACATAGGTTAAGTATATTTCCTTTTCTAGGAATGACAAAGACACATACCTACACACATAGAGTTTAAGAAAATATTTTCTCCTGAGTGCATCGTCCATTGAGATACATCGTTCAATACAAAAAAAAAACATGTTTGCTGAACTTGGTACAGGTTCAAACTCGGGTACATTGTATCCAAATTAGTATGTACAAATTCCTTCCATTAGTAAAGATCCTATTGTTGAACTCAGTTAGGGAACTGGAGTAAAAAGTTGCTCGAAAAATAAAAAAAATGTGATTATTCTAAACTCAGTCAGCATAGACTCAAAATTAAACTAATTAAATTTGTAACATTTTAATAAATTATTTTATCAATTTTGTACCCCTAACATCATTGAAAGTTATAAAAATACTGATATGAGCTCAATATATATTTTATTTTAATATTGGTTTAGAGTCTAACCAATATAAAATATAATTGGTTATTATCATAGTTATAATATTATAATTACATTCATTTACAAAAATGTCAAAGAAATATTCATTATTTGACAAATTTTGAGTACAAAACAAGTAATTTTTCAACATGGATGAGGTTGCTTGTGACATATTTAATAATAAGTTAAATTACATTCGAAGCAATATGAAATAATTATAAGAAAAGCCATTAACGTTTTTAGGAATATACTTAAAAGAGTTCTCTGCCGATAAAATGTAATTTAAATGGATTTAACAATAAATTTATATAATTTGGAGAATAAAAAAGGGCAGTTCACCTAGGAAAAGTTTAAAAAAGTTTGACATCTCCAAAAACGAAAATATGAGCTAAAAAGTCGCGGTCTTAACAAAGAAACACATATTTTTTCGGTTCAGAATTTGTCTTGTTTTTTTCGCTTTATGGAGAGAAGTTCCCATAATATTTTTCAAGCCATTGCTTTGCTTAAATTGTATTTTTTCTGATCAAAAAACAGTATCAAATCAAAACACTGAATTGATTTTGATCGATGGTTTTAGAAATAACAAAACTAGCATCATATATAGAACAAAAACTTACAATATATATATATATAAATATAAAATATAATGAACCTATTTATGCAAGCAATTATATCACAGTATCGAAATTTTTTGGGGCTAAGCTCCCAAAATGATGAATGCTAGCAACCCCCCTGGAGATACTAATTTCCCCCGATTATTTTGCAATATAGAGCAAGGGGGACCGTCCTGAGTTTTTTGCAATATAGAGCAAAAAATTAACTTACGAGGGACCCATTAAATGTGAAGTAAAGTATAAAATATTTGGCACAGTAAATTATATTTATTATATGTTTGTTTTTTTGTGTCAACACATCAGTTGTCTACTTATTAAATCAGACATACATGATAATTTTTTGCCAGTTTGAATATTTTGGTTTTTTTTAAATTTATCGTAGACAAAATTTGTCAAATGTAATTTTACTGCTCCGACTCCCTTCGATTCCTGAACTATAAAGTTGAAGAAAGTAGAATGGGTACTGGTAACTTCTTTACCGTTTTTTTTCTATAACCGGCGATATAAAAGTAAAGAGGCCACATCCTCATTTGTTATATCGCCTGATTATTTTGAGATGTCAATAAAATAATATGTTTTCTTATAAACTTTGTGAAAATATAAGAATTGTGCCATTTTTGTATTTTTTTCCTTTGGCATTTTTTCCTCAAGCAATGTTGGCTAATTGATACTTCTAAAGTGAGAGACCAGATAAAACTACAATTATACAGTATACCCAAAAAATGATGGTGTTATTTAAAAAACAAAACATAACTTTCAAATAGGTTTATTAAAATGTCATTTTTTGTCGGTGAATATTGAGTTTTGTCTGATGTAGACATTGATCAATGTTAAACTTTTTCTCATTGAAAATTTTCTCCCAATAAAATCAGATACAATTATAAAATAGATGAGTGAGGGACTATTGTCATCAGTTAAAATTAAAAATCTGACATGGTGACAGAAAAATCCTTAGAGACGAGGTCTAAGGATATTGGCATGATCATTGGCAGATCTAACCAGAAAGACGTTGCAGATAGTTTACAGTTACCTCTCAGGAACATTGAAAATTTGTGGATAAAAGTTAAGGATGAACAAAGTATTATTAATGAAGATGGTAAAAAAATTACCAAAGTTTCCAAACTGATTCTTACTAAGGTTTGACAAGATAAAGCCATTCGACAAGGAATCTTGCTACAAAATTGTCTGCAATGGAGCATCCTATGTCCAAGTCATCAGTGCACACCTACTCGAGACAAACTTTGAATTATTTTATTTACAAACCTTTTTGTGTATCCCAAAATTTAGGAAGAGCAAAGGAAAACTCGAATTAAATTCTACTGTGAACGTAAGCACTAGACCTAGGATGATGGCTAGAAATGTGTCCTTCATGATAATGATAGTCTATTTGAGCTATTTCCTGTACCAAATAATTAAACAGATCGGTTTTTGCAAGAAATAATGATAATGTGGAACCAACTACAACTATGAAATTTCCAAAGTAAATTCAGGTTTGGGTAGTTATTAGACTTTATGCAGTGTCAGACTTGCACTTGATTCCATGAAAACAAACTATGACAGCCCAATATTAAATAATGTAAGAAGATAACTTAAAAAATCATGCGAGAATTTGAACAATCTGTATGAGTGAGTCCCAAAACAAATTAAAATATATATATAGCTTAAAGGTCGACCATATTGGAAGTAAATAAAGCCTTTAAAAAAATCATTTGCTTTTGCCATTTTTTGAAGCTTTAAAAAGAACACCATCTATTTCTGGAGATAGTTTATATGATTGGAGAAATTAGTATTAATCCTTTATATCCTTAAAATAAACAGTTAAACAGATAACACAAAAGACTGTGAAAAAAAAGGCCTCGAAAAAACCTATTAGGATATTGCTTTTGTATGAATCTATTTGATGTTATAGAAAATATTAAAAAATCAATAATTAAAAAAAAAACACATTTATTTTAAGGATTAACCTTTGATGTAGCATTATTAAATGGTACAAACATCATTGAACGACTTTTTTCAATTAAATAGAGGAATAAGAACATAGATCTTAAGTTTGTATTTTATAATAAAATTGTCAAATTACAGATGAGTATAACACTATTATGCAATATTTTTTTATTGATGTATCTTAATTGTATGTTTCCTTTATACTTATTTTCCGTATAGGAAACCGTTTATATGACATAAACAACCCTTTACTTTCATCATCAAAGAAAATGATTATGTAAAGCTTGAATAAAATAATTTTCTTTTTCTTTTTTGAAGTAAAAATAAACTTACAACATAGCTATATATTTGTATTTTGTTACTAGTTTGTTACAAATATAGTTGCTTGTTCAATATATATGAAAATATGTGTAGCTCTCATTGTACATCAGTTAAAATATATCAGACATATATTTTAATAAAATATTTTTTTCTTTCTATTTGTTGCCTTGATTAACAAAAAAAAAGAAAAAAACTTAATTAAACAACGAGATAATACTAAAAAATAAACCAAAAGTGGAGTACATATATACAATTAAAATCATGCATTTGAATTGTAACAAGGCTTACCAACGAACGTGTGTAGATGAGGAAAATCACTGGGCGTTCTAGAGACTAAAGTATTCCCTGGGGCATAATTTTTTTCAATTTTTCAAGGTATCAAACTTTAAGTAACACTAAAGATTTGTTAGGGAGCATCGTTTATATTACAAAAGCACAATTTTTCTTATATTAGACCCTTAAATACTCTGTGAAATGAGGGGTACTACCACTAGTATGGGATATATGTGTGGCGATAACATAAAAGCAAACCGGTATTTTTTTGATGAAACAGAGAAAAACGCATTATAAGTTTTTGACTTCAATGAAAACCGAAGAGGATTTTTAAAGAGTCAAACACAATATTAAACCACCGAAATACTGTCCTACAAGTTATTCTTTAGCAACTAATCCATTTCTTCTTTTCGTAATTCTACCATTATGAATACTAATACACGCTATTTTAAAAATAATTTTCTCGTCCAAGTATCTGGTATGGTCAGGGTTACCAAATAACCTATTTTTATCTTGTTTACTTAATCTTAAAAACCGCTCGTCGATCAATTTATCACTTTTTTGAATTATTATCAATTAGAGTAGTCATGTCAACGGATACGTTTATCATACTGTCGCAATATTGGAAAAAAGTATCCCAGCTTGCTTTTATATTATCAAAACACATATGTCAACGCAAAAGTATATAATCATAAACAGTACTTTTACATAAGGTTTATTATTCCTTCTTTGAATTTGGGAATTGTTTTAAGGGTAAAAAATGACTTTGAACGATAATAGTCCAGGCAGATTTTATTTAATGGACCAAATCGGGGCTCTTATATCAAATAAAGTTTCTAAACTGTTGCCAAAATTCTATGGTATATAGACACATTACAAAAATTGGAATACAAGGCCAATAGCTTACTTAAAAATTCCTACAAAACATTGGGTTGTATGTATATATGAATAAGAAAACTTAATTGAATTTTCTCTTTTTCTTGATTGTCATTTAAGATTATTTTTATGTTGATGTAGCCCCATATTAGACCTATTCCAAAATATTCTTTTTTAAACTTTGATATTTAGAGCCCCTAAAATTTCACTTCTCCTATTCAATGGAAGAAACCAGGAGCAATTCATCAAGCACGATGGATGACCATAACCGTATACTCCCAAGAGATATTTTTATTCATTGAGGAAATAGAATATGATAGAGGGACAATGAAAAAGCTAAATAGGATGAACAAATTCCTAATTTTATTTTATACGCCAAAGTGGATGTTTTCAGCATTTGCAGTGTAAATGATTTGGAATTTTCTTAGACATTTTATTGTTCAGAAGAATTTACAAATGATTTCACAGAGGTCGTCAAGAAGAAGATTCTTCATCACATGTTTTATTTAACACATGATTTTTTTTGTTCGCTCTATTCAGCAATGTTTTAAATGATCATCAAAGGAGTAATATAGCTCTGAAATAATATTTGAATAAAAAACCTAACAGCTTTAGAAGAGGCAAATCATTATTATAGATTATCACAAAAAAACGGGATTAGATAATTTTAATGGTCCAGAATTGCATTTTTTTAGCCATACTGAATATAATTTATTGTAGAGAGATGATTAAAGTTATGACTGAATATGCATAAATAAATAAATAAAAACCCAAGCAGAGAGTATCTCCTTAAAGCTATAAGATATAATAGGTAACGATTTGATTGTTTGAAAAAGAATGTCTTGAATAAATGAATGGATAATCAAAATAATAACTTTTTTGTGATTTTTACGTTTTATTTATAAATGTCTAAGAAAATATATAATGTAATTTTTTATAAATGTTCTTAAGTGTTAAAATATGTAGAAATAATTTACTAGAACACTAATATCTTGTAGGTTACCAATGTATACATTATTTAAATATACACTCGCGAAGATTTGGACAATTTTCACATCCTTACTTATACCTTACCAACCAATCTCAGTGTTAGTCTCAATTTTTCATGAGTGAACACATTCACGCTTGATTACTGTATACTTTAGTGTTCTCATTATTCTATAATTCATAAAAAAACAGCTTTAGAAAAAAAATAAAAAAAACACTCTTCAAGTTCCTGAAACAACAAAACTGGCACGCTAAAAAATACTTAGGAGTCACAACTTTAGTTATAGTTATGAAAGTTAACATGATATATCTAAAAATGGGGTTTCTGGTATCTTACTCAAATACAACTTGCATGGAAATGATCAATTATACTACCAACTTTTTGAAACCTAACCAACATATCCTTAAATACAATGTAATACAAGTTTATTAATTTATCTGTGTATTTCTTATGCTTAGATATTAGAGAATAAACTAATATATATTTCATATTTTGTAAATATATGTACATTTCAAATATTAAGAATAAAAGCATAAGTAGAATTTTTAACAACTTTCAAATTAAATGCTCATACATTTTTAAAATTTGGTATGTAATATCAATAGAACTACGCATATTAAAATATATACATAGGTACATTCAGACTATAAAATTTTTATGTAAAAAGTTTCTTTGATCTAATTGCATCGGGATAGTTAAAGAAGTAGTTTTATTATCATTTTGATAAAGGGTTCATAAAATATGATTTTCCATCTTTTGTAAGATGGTATATTTAAGTTTTTTTTTTTTTTTTTTTGCAATATATGTCTTGCTAAATCCCTAAAAAGGATAAAAGAGTATGTTTGGAAAGAACTAAGATAAATAAGATACTTTTGATGTTCTGGACATAGAATAACCTATTCAAACAATAATAATGAATACATTGTAAAAAGACAAATATATAGATATTTAGTGTTGTATATCCTTAGCATTTTTTAGCGTGCGAGTTTTTTTGTTTATGGCAAGCTTAAAAGAGTTTTAATAATTTTTCATTCTTGTAGAGAGAACATATAAGTAGTGATTTTAATCGGGATTATTTAAAAAAAAAAAGAAACCAAAAATAAATACTAAAACCATGATAATTTGAAGAATGTGTTGGATTAATTAGATCAGCTACAAGAAGCTGTGGCGAGGGAGGAAGGAAATAAAAGAATAAAAAATCACTCTGATGTCAATTCTTAATTCTGCTGTGAGTCCAGCAAGGAATGAAAAGGAGTGGGTAGACAAAGAAGTTTCCCACCTATCAAAGGAAGAAGAATTTTTTTCAGAAGAATTTTTTTATTTTTCATCATAGTCTCCATGTTTCTCAAAACACTTCTACCAGCGATGCTCCCATCTCTGTAACCCGTCCCAATAGTACTCGACGTTTTTCTCTGTAAAATAATTGTTAACAAAGGTGATTGATCATTTGACGACAATCTTTGTATTTCTCTGTTGGGACTTTATTATTGCATTGAGCGTATAATGGTGTATCCAAGTTTCATCTATAGTAACTTATCAGCTCCAGAAATCAGATTTATTGAATCTAAACTGTACCAAATGAGCGATACTCGATTTTGTCCATTTTTACCTACAACCACACTAATATCAATTCACTCAAAGAACTGTTTCATCACAACTGCACGTCCAAAATAGCTAAAACTTTAGTGAGTAACTTTCAACAGATTCTAGATATATGCGATTAGCTTTTATTTGCTAGTGTTGTCATATTCTCTTTGGGGTCATAAACTTTTCAAACAGCCCTCGTACAATTATAACTCTGCAACAATCCTCAGGGTTAATACCACTCTTTTATGAGCCATGCAAATGTTCAACCCGCTTATATATTTCTATATATATATAAGAGCTTGTATGTAGTAGAAAAGGAAGATCCACTCCTCAGGTATTAATTAACAATGACAACAGCTTAGAAAAGGAAAATTTACTCCTCAGTTTGCTAACTTGAAAAAAAGGGCGGGCAAAATAATACTCTCCTTTAAAATATTTTTAGAATTGTAAGAGTAACTGTATTATTTTGTTTAACATGCCCAAAATGATATTCTGTATTATCACTGGTTTTAAGTGTAGATCCTAGTTACTGCTTTTTTTTATCTTTAATTATACTATGGCCTTGCTTGTTACGGAGTAGAGAAAGAGCTTATTTCTTTCATATTTCTAATCCGCTGCATTTTCAAACATTCTTCAACTTATCAAAGTAACTATGTTGATTTTTTGGGTTTTTTTTTTAATGTACGGCCAGGTTATATTTTATACAACTCTAGGCAAAAACATAAAAGTTATCTTGGATCCAAAGGAGTTTTATTAATTTAAGTTAAAAGTTTAAAAATATGGAACATTAAATAAATATTAAACATTTAATTCTTTCTAAAACTATACACAATTTATTATTTAGATAAAATAAACTTAAGGAACTGGAAGTGAGCTTATTGGCAGGTCTTGCAAAAAAGAAACATTGCCTTTTACTGAAAAATAAAACACTTGAGAACAAGTTCTTAAGCGTAGGATTATTTACCTATATTATAAAAAAAGTTATCGTCACGCCTTTTTTTCAGCCTAATATTGACAGCTTTGCTACATTCAAAAAAAGTTTTGTAATACCATTATGAACTTATGTTATGTCATCGTAGTAATTTTTCATTTTGTTTTTCCCATTTGTAGCGGGGCCGCTTGAACCTTTTCTAGTATTATATTTGACAATTATACCCAAGACATGGAATGTTCTAGAAAAAATTGCGAAATTGAATAAAAGTTATTTCTTACTGACAAATTCCTAAAAGACTTAAATAAACACCGATACAGCTCATCTCTAAAAAACATAAAATGACTTTTATAACAACCCAGTTACATGACAGGTAAAAAATAAGACTAGATGAGGACTGAATATACAACTAAATATATACTTATGCTAATGTAATGTAAATGTTAATTATGTACCCTTCATGCCACACTTTTTTTTCTGTAACCTTCAAAGATATCTTGATAATCCTTTATTCTGTCCTAAGGATTGCGTAGGTAGGTCCTATCATTCATTCACATATTTATTGCGTATTTTTTCCCCTCTCATTGCAAAAAAATTAAGTTATTAATAACTTATCGACATTTCTCAATAATAAACAGTGTGTCCACTTGTCTATTTTGCAGCGTTTCTCAAACTAAGACGCAATAATTAATTTTGGAGAACTTGTACCTTCAGCAAATCCCAGCTTCTATCAGGGTTGTAGTGTAAGAGGGTTATTTTTTTTGACACTTCGACTATACTTATGTAAGTTATTCAACTCCAACTCCGACTTAGTCAAGTCATTCGACTCCCACACCAACAATTTGAAATTATTGTCAAATCTAGGTTTTACGTATTAGGCAACGAGTGGTTGTATCTCTAACTGCGTGGAGTAATTATGTATCGCCTAACATACTAATTTTGTTTTTATAATATATAACATAAATCCCCAAGAAATCCTCAGTGTTACATTACGTTTTTCATGAGCACACTAACACAAAACCACTCAATACTTATATCAATTCATATAATATGTTCCGTCCTCAAGAATGAAAGAATAACAATAAGAGTTTGAGAAGAAAAAAAATTATTTTTGGGAGGACTGATGAGTACTTTAATTTTTAGAGTGCTCACTAACAAAGACAACAAAATTCATTTTAAAATAAGAACCTTTATATTTTATTCAAATTTTAACATACTTTATTAACCCTGTATACATGTTTGATACTATATACTTAAGCCAGTAATACCTCATTTCTGCAGCCAAATTGTTATTCCTAAGATCATTATATATACTAGCAAAAGGTTACTTGGCGTTGCTCGGGCCAAGAAAGGAGCAGGAAATAACATTAACAATGGTCAATATTATTCCTTCTAAATGTTTCGACCCCTTTGGCGCGGGTGAGCATTAAAATATATATATGACTATGTATATAAAAAAAATATTGTGATATAAACTTCAAAGACATACCAACATATATATGGATAAAAAAAATTGTCTAGATGATAATTCCATTTTTTATTTTTGTCAAAAAATTGCCAGATCGAATTTGGTGAAGAAAATTGCAAAAAAAGTAGTAATAGTATTTATTGGAATTGTAAAGAAGAACAAAAACCTAACAAGTTTTTTTTCGTACTTGAAAAACAAAAAAGTAATGGAGAACAATGTCGTCGATAACTATTTCATTTTTGCAAATATTGAAAAAAATATCTAACAAAATGTACCGTAAATTAAACATACTTTAATTTACTATTAGAGTTTAAAATTTTATGTCCCAAATGGTTTGTGGCATTTTATTTTATTTCATTTTTTTTATTTTGTTACAATCTAATTAACATTTAAAGTTATAAAACAACTTTAAAAAAACTACATTAACCTAAGCTAGAATAATATTATTCACATACTTTAGCTATTTTCCCTGACTTTTTATGTACGTATGATCAAGTTTCCCTGTTGTTGATTTTCCCCCACTACACCTCAAAAGTAAAGAACGGAAGAGAAATCAAAATTTATGAAAAAAAACAAAAGAAAAAAAGCCTAAGCAATTACTCGTAGCGAAGATAATTTCAACTAAGCACATCACAATTCGCATCATACATGAATCTTATATTAAAAACGAATAAACAATATTTAAAAAGAAAAAAAACCATAATAAAAACATTAAGCTTAGAAATCCCGATCACCACATTCCCCCTGCATTAAATGAATTCAATGCACACCTATATTCCCGTTAATTTAAACTCTTCGAGAGCCAACACCTCTATTCTTAATGAAGGGCAGACACCGCTGAAACGTGCTGGAGAGATCTGGAGCCTGCATATCACCTTCGACACCAAATGGAGTCCCTCGTTGGTTCCTTCGAAGCCACACACAAGCTCATATGGATCACGGTCTCTACCTATTTCCTCTCTTACACCCTTCCCAACGTTCTCTATGATGCACTCAGAGTCCCACACTCCCGGAAAAAGTGAAAGGTTGTCTTTACTTGACTGAAATCCACTCAGAGCGACTAGGAGACATAAAATGTCTCCTAGTAAAGTCTCTTCTTATCTTTGTTAGACAAGTAATTTCTGGTTAGATAAAGTATTCTGTATTGGTTTTACTCTGGATGTAAACAGGTCTTGATATTATTTCCGAATGTATTCCGTTTTTTGTTTTGTTGTTGCACTGTCAATATTTTCTATGTGTATATCATTTGTAATATCACTAACGTTTGTTTTCTCGATATGCCTTAGGAGATTTAGATTTTTATAGTTTATATTTTGATCCAAATTTTGTGCTCTTATTTTGTGTCCTTCAAGTCTGTATTCTGTTAGGCTATCGAGTTCGTTGCTCAATAAACAGTTCTTTTTATTCTCAATAAGTTATCTTAATCTTTTCTCTCTGTGTCTTCTCCTTGCGGCCTCCTTTCTCCCTGCCTTAATTAATATACTTGTGGCCGAGCTATATAAACCATTCATTGTATTTTCTATTGTTCAACCTGCGTCGATATCTTCCTAAACTTAATCTATCTTATATGTTATAGCCTATTTTACATCCTTGAAGAAGTTTGGCATTCAGTTTCTACCAAGTAGGTCTCCTGTGGATTCTATGCCCTGCTATTACAGCTTGTAGAAAGAAGTGATCGGACGGCCGAGTTGAAGGCAATCTATTAAGCTTAAAAATTACTGTACAATACACATCCAAATTGTGCTAGTTATGAAGAAAAGTTTATCTTCAGAAGTTTCCATTTTCATCCACGATCCCTGACTTTGATGGCACATCCTTTCTGACAAGGACTGTGACCCCTCTTACAGGGAAGTTTGATCCAGTTATTATTGAATTCAAAGAGTAATTATTATATTTTGATTGAATGAAAGACCACTCACCTATGTTGCGTATTTTTGTGTCATTTAAAAACACTACCTCTGGTAGGTTGATGGCATTCAAATATTTATATAGTTTTATTTTGTTTTTATTTGACGAAAGTCCGCTTATTTTTGCCTGTAGATTCTCATGCAGCTAGGATTTATGCTCAGTTATATATTGAAATATTGTTTTTGGGTAGATCTTGGGGTAGATGTTCATCTGAGCTATTAGAGTTACTTTCTTTTGTGAAATAATATAATCTTTATTGATTTGAATTTTTGCTATTATTTAGTTGAAGTTTTAAACTTTTCGTCGGAGCTTAATTTTGTTTAGTTATTTTGGCACTCATACACTGATCCTAGAATATAATTTTCGTCTGGTTTTATCTCTACCCATTCGGAAGGTGTGTGAACATCAAAAATAGTTTCTGTATATAGTTTTATGCTTGTGTCATTGTCTGATTTGTTTGACTTATTTCTTTAGTATTTTCTAGAAATAACTTCTCATTATTTCCTTTGCTCACACTTGTGTCCTCATCGTCGTATAATATGACCTCACTACTTCCCTCACCCATCCCCACTTTTCTTTATGAATGGGCCTTGCTCTGGATTAAATGATATTAGAAAACTATTGTCAATTTATTTACTCTATTGATCCTTCTGAATAACCACCTTCAATATTCAGAAAGTCACTTAGACCGATTCATGCATGTCATATAGGGATGACCGGACATATAACACTTCGAACATTGTTACATTCTCCCCCTGAAATGTACGGGTCTGATATGGTTTCCAATAAGAAAAAAACTATGTACTTTTCTATTAGCAGTAACTTTTGCAAAGAGTCCAATTGCGGGTTTTACATGGTCAGACAGAATCACTCCCCTTACTTCCGGTAACCTTATTTCAAAGGTATGGGAAAACTTTTTGCTGTGATTAACTCTCTGAACTCGGCCAGCGCTACAAATGTTTCTCCTTGTTTATCTTTTAATTCAATGGAGTATGGAAGTTTGATTTTCGGAAGTAGTTTACTACGCAATATCCTTCTGACCGAAGTAAATAGGGGTCTATATGGGCTTCTAATACATATGGGATAAAGGTCATCTGGGTTCCATCTTAGTACTTGTGTCCATAGAAATGCCGCATTTGTTTATGTCATATGGTTTATTGCTATTTTTCAAAGATGTTCTTCGAAAGAAAGAGGGAAATCGTGAACTATCCCTTCTCATGATTGATATCGTCTTTTCCTGACCTACTATCTTTAACTTTTGTCACTTTTTGATTTATAATTTAACCCCTATCTAGTCTCCTTGAGTTTCAAAAATCAATTTTTGTCTTTTGAGTATAGAGTAAGCCCTCTTATACGACCTAAAGTTACCGTTCACGTCTCAGCCTGAACTGGTCCAAAAGAGGAACCCATACTGCAACATTTCAGCCTCCTAAGTCCAACGGTGCGGGTACCTTTAAAGAACCCACAGACCACACGAACTCTATTTTATATAGAAATATATGATATACGTCATTGAGCATTTTATATGGTGCTCCCAGTGACTGTTTTTCATATATTAATAGAGACAGACAAACTTTCCTTGTAAAATATAGTTATGGATACTAATTCGAAGGTATGGTGGATGATTAAGTAAGTATTCCTCATCTTATTACTTGATCTATTATTGCACACTTCTTGACTCTTCCTTTAATAATAAATATTAATTTAGGAAGTGTATGTGATGTCATCAAATTCTTAAATATTTAATGGGATCTGTTCTTCTTTTTGAACTTTTCTTTAAGGATTCCTACTCCAAAATTTTAAAATAACGCAGCCTTTACTCCGACTCCAGCTATTAAAAATTCTACGGGAAGAATTAAAAAGAGAGAGAAAAAAAAAAGGATTTGCTCCGAGGAATCCCTCAAATGTCTTTCTTAGGGATCCCTCACGCACTACAGGTATGCAACGAGTCATCTTGTGTACAAGGAGCTTGAAATAATGTAATTAAAAAGTTTCATACATGAAGCTTAATAAAAAATAACTTATAACAAATTGTATAATATATCTTTTCTTTTTCTCCTTTTTCTCTCTCTTTGTTTCTGTCTCTTCTAGCAGGGGCATACGAATATTTATGGACTTTTACTATGAATTCAATTCAAAATGGAGTTTTATCCTTTAAATATTGTCGTGGCCTTATCTCAAATTGACAACGATATAATGCCATTTTTGGAGAGGCTTTTTAAAAAAATTAAAGTTCATACTTTCAGCTATTCAATCAGATACTTTCAAACTATATGAAGTTATTCGTCTTGAAGCTATGAGCCTCTGAATAAAAAGCACCTATTTTATTATCTTTAAATAAAGATAACTCTATTTATGAGTATAATGACATTCGGCTTTAAAATGTATTAACATAATTTATCCTTAACTTCAACAGCGAGGGCTGAAAACAGCTTTTAACCTTAAAAATAGCCTATAATAAAAAAAATGTAGGGATCTGTTTCTTAAGGCCACGAGGCTTTGAGAGAAAAAATAAGGCCATATTTGTAATTAATGGATCAAATTCTATTAAATTGAGAATATATTGTTCTTGTGAATAAAAAAAGTGTGATTATTTTTTATAGTCTTATAAGAGTTGAAATAAAAATGTAATATAGTGGGACATATAAATCTAGGCACATTGAATAACTACGAATACAGCTTAGCTTGTTTTTTTCTATTTCCCCTCTTGAAAGAATGAAGTAAAAAAGGATGCTGACTCTTTTTTCCCCTCTTTCTCAACCAATCACTTCTTTTTTATTCCCCTCATTTGGGAATAAAACTTTCAGGTCTGTAGAATTCTATGGCTGGGATGACTGATAATTAGCTTTAGTTTCTCGAGTACTCACTAACAAAAGAAACAAACCACTCTAAATCTTAACATATACACAATACTAATACATAAAGGGGCACTGTTGCCAGTTTATACTGTGACTTTTTCTCATACAGGCATGCAAAAACAAAGAAATTTCACCTACAGCCCAGCCCCTGCAAACGCCCCCTGGCCTCACAACATCTACTACGACAAGGCTAACAATAAAAAAAATTAAGGCAATTTAAAGTAAGCATTACAACAGCGAAACTTACTCGTACAATCTTAAGGTACTGACGCATGCTTTTAAAACTCTCAAAATATAAACTATATAACATAGTTATAAACACTTGTGTATATAAACATTTTGTGTTTATTTAAGCAATTGTGATAATTATCTTGAAATTAACTTTGTGTGATTTTTTACCCCATTTTTGCTTTTTATACTACTGTAGTGTAAGCATAAATTTAAAAAAGAATGTATGCATGAACGAATTACTTGGTTTCATATTTGTAAATAATGCAGTTTTTTTTTCGTTCCCCGTTCTTTCACTTTAATGATTCTCATTAACTGAATTATTATTTTCTTAAATGTACAAATAATTTATATTTCATTTAATTAAATTATAATTTGATTGTAGTCTTCGTTTCGTTTCCAAAGCTACGCTATCGTTTGCCAAATGGATTGAAAATGAGTAGTTTTACTAAGAAATACAACAATAAAAGGGAATTTTTACATTCATGGAAGAATATATGAATCAGCATAAATGGATGAAAAGGCTTTATAACGTGTATCATTTCAGTACATCAAATAAAGCAAAATAAGACGTTACATGATTATATTTTGTAGGGGTGGGGCTTGGTTTTTGGATTTAAGAAAACAAAATAAAAATGTTTGAAAAATAAATTTCATATTATAGGAGAACAAATATCCAACATCTATAGTTATATACAAAGAAAATTAAATCACTTGGGAAAAAATTTGAAAAATATATAGCAATATCAGAAAATTATTATTTTTTTTTTTTTAAATTCCATAATCCACATTTGTTGACAAAAGATTAAAATTTGTAGAAAAAATTTCAAAAATCTATATTTATTCACAAAAAATTAAATTTATATATATATATTTTTTTAGGACTATATATTCAGTTCAATGTCCAGCTACAGTGTAAAATTTAAGAAACAAATAAAACAAAACAATTATCAAAAAACAACAACAAGACAAATAGCACTGACATAAATAGAGGTGTTAACACTTCCTCGATTAGGATGATTAAAAAATAAAATTGGTTTCCTATCACAATTTTTTTTTTATATATATATTTAGAAAATTGAAAAATTAATTAAAATAAAAAATTGAAAAATCCATAGCTTTTCACAGAAAATAAAATTTCAAAAACAAAAATTTCAAAATTAAATAAAATTTCAAATATTAAATCATCCAGTAAAAAGCAAAAACTCCTTGATGTGGGAGGGATTGGGATACAGTCCCTCCAGCCTACGAGACATTGACATCCCTGAAGCGTTTCACAGATGGTATTTTTGTGAATCATACATGCATATATTCATTAAATTACTCTTAAGAACCTTAGGTATGGATAAAATGTCCAAATCACCATTTTATTCGAAATACGAGAGAGAGGAAGATACTGGATAAACGTAAGGCGGCGACACCCTAAAACAAACTAATAATAAGTAAACAACATTCATGCCCTAATTCATAGGTGCTATTCAGAGTTTGACCCAAAATTTTAAGTAGTATTTAATTATAATTTTATCTTCGTTATTTTTATTTTGCAATCAAATAAAAGCTGAAACAAAAATAAACAAACTTTATTTTTATCACAAGTCTATAAGTGTAAAGATGGCCGAGTTAAAAAAGAAGAAAAAAAGAAGCACATATGCATTGTCACTCTCACTGCTGACCGTCCTGGCATCTCCATCCGGACTGCTTACACCATTAAAAGGTCTGTTAAGAAAGGAAATGCTGTTGAAGGAGCCAGAAAGAACCAAAACACATCCAGTAACAATATGGATGTCTTTTGACACTATGATACTATTTTTTTCCTTACTAGGATTTCATAGAGTCAAATTTAATCAAGGAAAAAAATATTTATCATAAAGTTTTACCAGTATACTCCTGCATTTGCACAAAAACATTTGAGTTTACCCACTTCAACTATTACTCCCTCTTAGAACATTGCAAACTTTGTCATTTATAAAAAAAATGTTGCATTACAAACTTTATTAATGATCATTTTACGTGTCAGAGAATGAATTTCCCCTTTATTTTATGCAAGGGTCAAAGATTAGTTATTTATTCTTCCATTCATTTGATTCATTATATTATAATTGCTTTATTTTCACTTTGCAATTATTTTGCAGCCACCGAATGTTTTTTTTTTGTTTTCTTTTTTTCGTTTTTTGCGTAAATTAGTAGATCACGAATTTGGTTTTTTTTTTTTGGTTCAGATATTTCAACTTTTTATCTACAGTTCAAAACGTGTTTTAAATTCACCATCATGATTTGTACAAATTGAAACACTTGGATTATTTATTGGATGAGTGAGCCACAAAGGGCAAATTCTTAATAATTGAATATTGTATAGAGTGCAAATCGGATATTATATACTTTATAGACATACTACTATTTGTTAAATAGGTGTACCATACTAAAATTTAAAAAAATATATTAATATTGTACCAAATTTATTAAATATATATGTGGTGCCTCAACATACAAAAAAACTTTTATTTATTTGAATATATTATAGGGTTTGTATCCAAATTTGGGGATAAGTTAAGATTTAAAATTATTTAATTTATAGTTTAGAAGCTTTATTTGATATAAAGGACTTATTTTGACGACTTTATAGTATTTTTCTACTAAAATTTGTCCATGTATCATTCTTATATTGCAGCAATCAATTTTGGCTCCTTTAAGTCCAATTTGCTGCCCCTCCAAAAGGATTGATAGGAAAAATATGTAAACAGAAACTATCAATAGTTGGTTGAATAATGCAAATGTAATCCATTCACAATTGTATGAAAAATAACTTGACGGCCAAATATGTTTTCCACTGTCAAACATGGAAGCATTAATTCAGGTTCTAAAATCAACACAAGCCTCAATGCCATCATTCTCAGGGTATTTTGTGCACTCTTTTTTGTAATGACAGCATTGAGGGATTCAATATTTCGATGAGATCCAATATTAGCATTTTCCTCCATGGTGACACACCAGAAATAATTCGGTTGAGCTTTGTTGACGACGATGGCCAGAACTTGGCCAAAATTGCTAATATTATATTAATAGAATAGTACATTAGTACTCTGTAGTAAGCATTAGTTTCAATATTATCTCCTTGCTTGAATAATTAGGAGGCATTTTTTTGCCATTTGAGTCTACATGGAACAACCAGGAACATAATAAGTACCGAATATTTAATCCGGAAGGCACTTAGAAGATTTACTGTTTACTAGCAGAAGTATATGATAATTTTCGAAGTAATTATACGTCAATGAACTTTAATTTAATAACATAGATCGTACTACTTTTTTATTTTTATTTTCAGCATGACACACTGAAACTCGGCTACACACACTCGTTGCTAAAATTTATGGAACAACACTCAGGTTTTATAACAACTTACAAGTAAAACCCACATTTAATATTGTTATTTAAGCAAAAGAACTTGAAAATTATCCTGATTTTTTTTTAATTGCAGTACATTTAGTTTTTATTAACACCTTTTTTTTAAATAGTCTTATATGGCCTAGCAACAGTAATAAGTGAGGGTTTTAGACGGTGGGCGAAAATACTGTCGATTTGTGCATTCTTTTTATTATTTATATGTACTTCCCTTGTCTTTTCTTCTTCAATATGACATGCTGAGCTTCAACTGCACAATTTCGTTGTTGAAAACAAATAAAAAAACAAAACCGACAAATTTCCTTTATTAATACAGATAAATATTGAGTATAAAACAGATTTATCAAAAACCTTTCTATTATTTTTTAACAATTGTGAAAAAATTTAACCAGACATTTTTGCGTACAAACTATATACTTATTTCATTATTAATGGAATAATCTTGATTTTATGTTGTTTTCTGTTAGAATGTCTAATGTCTTATTTTATTTAAATAAATGGTCACCTAATCTCCTTAATTGCAACATATAGTTAGTGTAAAATATATATTTACTCTTCTAAGCAGTCTAATTTTTTAAAGAACATTCTTGAGTGGATTAAGTCTTTTTTTCCCCTGAGCATTTATTTAACATATTATTTCGTTAATTTATAGTCAACCTCCAATTGCGAAAGATAATCCTTTTAAGAATATATGTATAAATATATATTATATATGCATGGGGGAAGTCCATAGTCACTGGGTAGGTATCTATCTCTAATTACTTACTCAGGTGTTAATGCAATTTTTTTACTTAGGTGTGGCGCATGATCTATCATTCTTAAAAAAGGGGAAAAAAGACCATGGGGTCTAAGGAAATTGCAGATAATTTTTCTTTTGTTTATTTTTCCATATGAAATGACTGCCTTAATGAGGGAGAGAAAAGAGGTTTTTTTTTCTGAGTTCAATGCCTTTGTTTTAAACATAAACTGCATCTATTTGAATTATAAGTGATCTAGTCAGAAAAATATTTTGTACTGGTTTTAGTACCTAAAATTGGTATTTTAAGGGTACGTTTTTCGGTTTGGAAATCCTACACTGGTCTAAGACCGTTGTGATTAATTTGATCCAACTTAAAAGTGGGGTATAATAAGTATTTATATATTATTTCTTTATTAAGTAATAATAATCTTATGTTAACTAATAGTATTTTTGCTGAAAAGAATGAAAAAACACCATTCCTAAAATTTTAGAAAAATAATGTTACTTTGTCTTAGTAAGAACATTTTGAAGAAGAAAAAATGGATATTAAGGCCTCAAAATTGCTCATTTTCTAGTTCCTTCTACGATCCAAATTGTGAATATATTAATCAAATATCTTCCAATAATACCAATAGTGTACCTTGATTTCATACAATAGATGGGTCAGATAATCGAAGATATTATATGTTGCATAAAATGACCATAATTATGATATTTTCAGCTGCTTCAGCAAAACCGTTTGATGTCTTCCAATTATAGAAACAATTAGTATGTAGTCCAAAATTTCATCTATACAGCCGAATTTTGGGATTCCTTTACCCTTTGAACATTCGCAACGTTGTAAATGGAGGTTACAACTAATAAGGGGAAGGGCTTTATTGCTCATCAAACAATTGCTAGCAGATCCTATCAAAAATAGATTGAAACTATGTTGATATGATATGTAAGTTATTAACAAGGCAGATATACATTTGTTTCTAGCTTTCATTAGTTACCGCGCCTGAACAGCCGTATGACTAATGTCCTGTTAAATATAAGCCACCACCTCTTTTTTATCCAATTTTCCCTCAATAGACAGCTGTTATTGCTTCTGAGACATCAACTTCTCTTATGTTCTTGTTATATTTAGAAACTCTTTCAGACAATTAGTTCACATATTTGTTTTCAACTCTATTCTAACTTCTTAAAAAGATAAAAATAATATCTTTGAAACTGTAACTTTGATTAAGTTATTTCCCAAGAAAACAATATATTTTTTGAAATCATTATACCTTCTGGCGAAAGATAAATTTTTGAACTATCTTATTTCGAAATGTAAAAAAGAATGGAAGTAAGGAAAAAAATGATCTTGAGCTACATCTTGGATTACAAAAACATATGTAATTGAAATTTAAAATATAGAACTTATACATTACCTTTTTTCTGGAAGCCATAATTATGAACTGAACAACACTTCTCGATTGAGCTAAACTCTTGATTAATGCAAAGCCCTAGATAATTAATACTTTTTGTATATATAATATTTCAGTTCAGTTCACAGGACGACAGATAAACATTAACTAATTAAAAAAATTTGATACTAAATTAAAAAAATTATATATATATAGTGGTAAATTAATCAAACTATCACTGGTAATGGCCTAAATTCTCTACAAAAATATCGAAATGCACAATATTTGAGATATGGCTTTAAAATGGAGACGATACAATTCATACGAAAATCTTGAATTTTGACGATAAAATGATTATTTTCATCTTTAGTGACCAGTACTTTATTAAAAATGGCTTGATAGCCCTGAAATTTAGCATTTTGTACAAATATTATGGTATAATTAACGTAATCACCCCAATAGCATATGTAATTTCGTAATTAATACAAATAATAGTTGTTTGATATCAAATAAATAGAATACGTCATCGAAAACAGTTAATTAATGTAAAAAAAACTTTTTATCAAATAGAAATGAGGCTATTAATTTCTGTATAATTCGATTAGCTTACTGTAAAATAGTTGTTTATTACTTTGTGTTAATGGTTATTTTATAGTTGTTATCTATGAAAAAATAATAAAAAGGTGAAGTAACTTTTTTTATGAACAATTTTTTTTATTAACAGTCATTCAAAGATAAAAATTGTCGATAAAATTGAGAAATGACACAAAGACACGCAAGTTCTCATTTTATTTGTTATTGTCTCATTTTTTTTCCTTTTCATTTTTTGATAAAATCATACCTTGAGACATATAGCTATATATTTTTTAATTATTGTATATCTTACGTCCATTAAATATAATTAGATTAATCACAAATTCAATCTATTGAAACATTAACTTAATTCGTTAAAAATATATACTTTTTTTACTCAATCTACATATTTTCTATTTGCTTGGATGAACATATTCGAAGGTACATTTAAATTTCTTAATAGTTTTTAATCTTCATATCCGAGAAATGGTAACCAAAAGATTCGGCCTATGAATTTTTGCTCCGAGAAATTTCGCACTAACATTGCTGTATTATAGAAAAGATTTCTCTTAGCACTTAATTTTTCGGGATTTTTTGGGCCTTTCTTCACATGAAGTTTTTTGTTATTTTTTTTCCATTGAATAACTTGAAATGAGTCCGTCTCTTGGTAAAAACTCCATATGCTTGCAAGGGAGACAAAGGCACACGTCACTCTTGAGGAGTTGAAACACGACTTATTTGGTTGTTTTTTTTTTTAATTTATCTGACGTTATCTCCAATGATGTTTCCATGGTGCAGCATAAGTTCCCCTTTTCCGTCCTGGCCCTCTGTGGTCCTTAAATTATTGTAATGTATGAATTATTTTGAGAAGATATATTTTTTCAATAATATTTATATGAGGGCAAAAGTTTCTTGGGCGAAACATCCAAAAACCTCAGAAATATGTTATTAAAATCATTTTAGTTTGCAACATTTCAAAAGTGATTAGTTCATCTGTCGTCCTAGCTGAAATGGTTAAAATAATTTTTTCCTAACTTTCCATGGCAAACAAATCCAGTGTTCTAAATTTTCATGAAATTTGATTGATTTGGGGCTCATTCATAATAGGGAAATTGTCTTAAGCCTGTAAAGCAAATCACTAGATATCAGAAAACCACAGCCTCCAAATTTATAAAACAAGTGACAAAACGATGACCCCTTGATTAATGTTTGTACAAAGTACTTGTCTTAGAAATACTTTTTTGTCCACTAGGGGCATTGAATATACTAACTATTACTTGGGACTATAATTTTTCAGAGTCATTTTTTACCATTAAAACAATCCTCAAAATAAAAATAGGATTATTAAAACTTAGGTAAAAGGGTTTTTATATAATTAAAAATTGTTACTATTGATTCTTTGTCTTATTTTGTACTCGATATATTTCCATGTTTTTGATGAAAATGATGAAAAATAACAGTCTTCTTCAGACTCTTATATATTATCCATAATACATAACTATGATAAATATGATAGCTTATTTTATAGAAAAGTATTCAACGTATAATTTGGATCTCTAAAAATTTATGTTCCGTTTTGTAGTGATCCCATTTTTTATGGGGTTACAAGCAAATAATCAACATTATCATCATATTGTAAAGAAACAGAATCAATAAAAACATTTTTTATCATAAAACACACTTTTACATAAATTTGATTAATCTTACTATTGGTTTTGGGATTTTTTCGCGATAAAAACGACACTGAACAATAATTGTCCCTAATTTCTATAACTCCAGATATTTCAGAATTAAGATAACCCAGGAGAAACTGAGGTCTGTTTTGGTTTTTGCTCTCAAAGATAAATTCATTTTATGTCTTGAAATCGTTTGTACAGAATGTGTGTTCGCCATTGTAATTATTGGACAAATTTTCAATTATCGTTGGATCCTTATATTTGTTTACTGGAGAAGAATCCGTCATCCGCCCTCAAGGTTTTTTTCATAAAGATCACATTTTCAGTTTCTAGTTTTAAACAGAAATGCGTTATTTTTTCAAAATTCTATCAGATGAGTAGGGGCATATGATAAACCCTAAAATGAACTTTTTAATATTTATAAAAAAGGGAATTAGTGTTGTTTTGCCTGAAAATGACAATATACCTTATTTTTATTAAGGTATTAGGAAGAATTGCGTTGCTAAAAACATAAATAAACATCAAAGTTTAAAATTAGACCACTTAATCAAAGACCCAACAACAATTAAATTATAAAAATACAGTTAACTAAATAAAATTCAACACGGATAAAATAATTGAACAACAACACAGTTAAATAAAAATCAACTCCAAACTAGGACTTCACTGTCTTTATGAAAAGTTCATATTGTCGGACGATCCTCCTTAACGTTGAATGGTAACGAAGGGAATCGGATATCCAATATCGTATTAGATCCAGGGCGTTGCCCCAGAAACTGCCTACCACGTTAGGAATTTTGAGAGAAAATAAGCATATCTCGTACATGCAGATATAATTATTGCCCTCAGATCTTGACAGCAAACTGGTTCGTTATTAGTCAGCTTTCCAGCGATGAAAGCATTGCCACTAAACAGGGCATAATGCATTGTTTGACTTTCCTGTAATCGCTTTCTCAAAAAACCAAATGAAATTGTGGTTTTGATTTCTCCATTATATATGCTCTGTTATATTTATGTTTAAAGACAAAAACTCTTCAAGTATTACCAAAAAAGGGCACTCCACGAATGAATGAAGAACACAAATAAAAAACTTCTCACAGTCTCGACAGGGACTATTAAAAAAGATATCTGGAATTGGGAAGTGAATTTACTATCTTCCCCTACTCCACGGAGGGATTCCCTTATTCTTATGAGCCAAGTGTCTGACAACTTTCAATATTTACATAATTTTTGCACACCTTGTATGCTTCTCTATTATACGAAGGCAAAACTCTCTTTTTCAAGTGCCAAGGACTGGGATGCTAATGATTGCTTCCGGATTTCATTAAAGGAAAATGAAATTTTCAGAGTCAAAGCTCTGATGCAGGTCTTGCATAGTAAGAATTTTACACTCAATTGCTTCTTTCTCCAAACCTTTAAGATTTTCTAGCCCATTGAAAAAGCTTTCTTTGCAGAGTTCTGTCTAATTATATTCACTGTTGAAGTCGAGTCATATATAGGTTTATCATACCATATAATTCAGACAACCTCAGTCCATGAGGGAGAGAGTGGGCTCAGTACTCGTTGGAGAGGTCTGAGCTGAGCATTAACCAATTATGTATACTGAGATATTCATTGAATTAAGTTTTTGATTTTTTTGAAACTTTCTTATTAATAATTGTGCAAATACCAAATGATGTAAATTACTATTACTGCTAAAATATTCATATTTTTTGCAGTGATTCATTTCCGAGTAACTCTTTTCGGGACAATTTATTTTGAAAAATATAATTTTCTGCTGGGCTCTTTTCATCAATTTCTGTTAATTTTTATACATGAATGAATGACCTTAGCAATAGTATTAATACTTCCATGACACATAATTTCCAAAATATATGTAGTCAAAATATTCGATATTTGGTTTTAATTATAGATTAATGTCACAATGATCTGTTTGAATTTAAAGGAATTGTTGGTGTAATCTTTACAAATAAAAGAAGTTGTCCACAATATAGATATGTTATAATCAGAGAAGTATAAAACATATCCTACATTACGGGAGCATTTTTTTCTAGTTGGATATCTCAATAGGTTTTTCATTTTCCAATGCTGCCATTATTATTTCATTCTAAAGGACAGAACATCTAAGTAAACAGTAATCATTAGTGAGTGTGTGTTCATAAAAGATGGAGTATGACAATGAAGGTTTGCCCAGGAGCTGTAAGTGTAAGTCTTTGTTGGACTCGAAGTCGAATTGACGATTGAAATCTGATTAACCCTTACCTATTTAATTGCTTTATACGGAGTGTTATTTTTATTTATTTCTTTTCCTCACATTTCAGCTTACAGATGATTTAATAAAACGTCATGATAGCTCAGCTGCTTTCCTTAAAAAAATTCCTCAATTTGTCAGGATTGTCACGTTAATCTTCGTTTTTCTTTTAATTTTTACATACCAGTGGGACATATATATATTTTATAAACCACTGGTTATGACATATAGATGTGACTGTAACTACCAACATTTAAATACAAATATATTGAAATGGTGCAAAAATGATCTGCACCAAAATAAGCTTGCTAAAAAGAACTGCTTCCCAAAGAATGGAGACGTTTTTTTAATGTTTTTTATGATGCAGAAAATATCACGAGGCTTTATTGTCATAAATACTTTTAACATAAAATGATTGAACATAAATTTGCACTTTTGATTAAATTTATACATTAATGTACTCAATGTCTAAGGATTAACTAGTCTATTACTAACGCTTAAAGGTGATATAGGACACATTTAAAATGTATTTCATTAGAACAAAAAATCTAGTATGAAATATGTAAGTAATTGGTCGCATTTATGAATATATTTTGGATCCTACAAGCAATAGAAAAACATTTTCTTCCTCAAATAGATCTTTATTTATAAATACATGCAAAACAATATTTAGATAATTACGAATTAAAAAAACAAAAAATATTTATATAGTATTCAGATCCTTGAGTGCGCTGGAGATTTTTTTATGATGCGGCTATAAGATGGCCTCTCTTTTTTTTTTGCCGCCATAAACTTTTTGTATCAACAAACAAAGTTTTGGGGATAATGGCGGCAGTTGCTCTAGATATAAAAAATATTGAATTTAAAAGAAAGAACAGCATTGCGCCATGACGATAATTTATGTCCATAATTTACAATTGGGAGGTCTGAAATGGATCCAACAAACCCAAAGAGATATACTTTTGGTCCTGGCAACAAGACTCAGACCTTATAATGTTTTAGATAGGTTTCTGAAGTGGCTGAGTGAACACATATATTATTTCATTGTGAAGGAAATATGGCCCGTGGCTGTCCAGATTTTAATCTAATTGATTAATTTGTTTATGTGTAGGTTGAATCTGAAACAAATGTAACATTTCATGTCATCCAGGTCCCTCTGATTGCCTCCATCAAGAAGAGAATGACCAAAATGCCATTGAACTATCTTGTCTACGCCTGATCCATCACAGTCTGGATACGACTCGAAATGAGAATATTGGAGGCGCATAAATCAAATGAACTTTTCCTCACCATAAAATAATATTTAAGATGCCTCAAAGTGATACAAAATTATTAAATCCATAAACTTGTTGTCTTCTAACAGTGTATTTTGTACTTGTATATAACGATTTCCTACAGATTTGCCTCATTTAGTGGAAGAAAACCAGCGTTTCCTATAAACAGACGTGTACCTTTAAGATGTTCCATTCAACTAGAGATCTTTTCTGATATATTCATTGATAAAAAAAAATGGATAAACAAAGCAAAATTTCTTGTTTTAGAAAAACCTCAATTTTAGGCACTTAATCTATATAAATGCATCTACTATTACGAATGCACTTCTTTAAAAGAAATTGACACAAAGATTGCCCAATTACAAAAGGTAAAAAATTCAAGATTATATTTGTTAATTAATACAGCTTGATAAGTTTGTTTTCTATAAAAATTCTCTTTTTTTTAAAGGATCATTTGGCTAACATTATTCAGCCCGAATCAAATTAATAAATCCGAACTTTATAATTCTCATTAGTTATACTTTTCAATCAAGTAAAGCATTAACTAGCAAGGGCTAAAAGATGAAAACGAAAAAAACTAATTGTAAAAAAACAAAACTAATGTTTATAGAGATAATGGAACATCATATAATATGTAAAATATGTGACTGGATATTATTTAAAAATAATGTCTTATACAAGCCAAAACTTCCGGCACTAATATTATATAATAGTATCAGAGTATGACATCTTCAGTTAATGTGAAAATACAAATACTTCAATCGAGAGGAATACTTAAAAAGCTAGTGAACCAAAAGAAAAATGTCATTAAAACTTTTTTTTTCAAGAAAATAAAAACTTACAAATAATGGAGAAAAAAAGATTAAAGAATTTAAGAAAGGAATTTCATTAAGAAAATTCTCTAGTAATTTTTGTGTGAGTCTTAATCTTTTACACTCCTCCGTCCTCTCTTTCTCTGAAAGTAACAGAGACAAAGGTACAGTTAATATATCTATATTGTATATTAATTTCAAAGACACTGCTCACTTAAAATATAAGATGTTTGTTGTCTTTCAATTACAAGAAAATGAGAGAGAGAGGGAAAAACGTCTTATTTTTCTTTCTTTTTCAACTTTATGAGCTGTTAATTGAAAGAAGATCTCTGCATATATAATGCTTACATACTTTAGTTCTCAAACTTCAGATCTGTTTACATACGTATATATACATACAAAATCGAACACTGGATCACACTGTTTACTTATTCATCTATGGATAGGACATTGAGTGACGTGTTTTAAGTTTTGGTATGTAGGAAAGACCGGGAAACGTTTCAATATACTCATTTTTTTCCCCGAACATGAAATAAGATATAGCCATAAAGCTTACATAACCATTGATTAATGAATTTAAATTATACGTGGCCTCATTGTTGCAGGGTTACTTTGTTATAAAAATAATAAATTGATGAAGGTTCATGCTGAAACACGATTAAATTATAATTCCCTTTCAAGTAATTTAAATTTGAAACGATACCAGTGGCGTCACTAGCACCTTTTTGGAGACTTGAGGCCCTCTAAAAGTTTCTGAAACCATCCACTAATTATTTTTTTTATATATATGCCCGATGGAAATTATCAATCTGGAACAAGTTTTAGTCCTGATATCTATGTTAATGAAAGTGTATTCATAATTTTTGTCTGATAAAAATGTATATAAAAAATAAATATTTGAGATATCTACCGAATACGATCGCCTTATGGCCATTATTGTGAACTTAAATTGACGTAACAAATATAGGCCCAGGTAGAATTTGATATTGGTGCAATTTGTTCCATTCGTGTAATTATAACCAGAGTTATTCTAGAAAAACGAAAATTTTTAAGACTTTTATATTTTGGACATAGGAAATGTGGTGTCCTAGCTCGTCCGATCTGAAACCTTAGACTACTATTTGTGTGACGTCTTCGAAATAGAGTCAAATAGACGTAAACATAACACTGTTTACTCCTTGTGGACTTCCATTCTCGAAGGAGTTGTCAACATGGACAAGGATCTCTCATCAAGATCTGTGCCAAGTTCAGCAACTAGTTGAATGTTGTGATTGAAGCTTGAAGGTGTAGGTTTGAATGATTGACTTCACTGTGGGCCCTATCTTAATTGCTGAACTTATTCTTGCAAATAAACTTTAATACACATTATCCTGTAATTTTCCAGATTTAAAATCCCAATCTCTATTAATATATTTACATAAGTAGTTCAAACAAATAACTTTGTCTCCAACAAAGTCAAGAAGCAATTCTAACAACCCAGTAAACGTTTTATTTGCATTGTGGAGTGGAAAAGAGTCATAATCACCTCCAGACTCTTCCAGATTCTTCCTGACTCTTCATGCAAAGTACTTGTCTAGATTTAGAAGGTTTGCAATATCGACATTGTCTTGTCCATCACACATCTCAGCATTGACACACTGCCTATTCCACATTTGTGCAATAAGTACTTTCTGATCGATAATTTTTTTAATTACCGCCAAATAATTCTGGGTACCTGCCAAAACGAACAACAACGTTCCATATGTGTATGCCCAACTGTCACAGACGTTCAAAGATAGTTAATAAGTACAAGCTGTACACTTAATATTTTAAGTGAATCATTCAATGACAACACATCTCTAGAAATATATAGTAGTATCGCAAATTAATTCATAAACACATCATTACTGCCATTCCTGGCTATTTTAGTGAGTCTCGGTCAAACCAGCTTGGAGTAGTTAAGCTACAAACAAATGTATCCAGTCTTCCCTAGATATATTCATATCAACATCTATACCCCAAGTTTTTTTTTGTTTTTTTTTTGAAGTGATGAAAGAAATATGAGAACTTGAAGATAAACGGGATAATTGAATCAAGCCCATTTGTTTACTAGTTTAAGTAAGCAAAAATATCTGTCCAGACATGCTTCCCTTAATTTCGTATTTATGTACAATCTAAATATATATATATTCTACATAAAATATTTAGAGAAAAGATAATATCAATCAAACTGTCATTGTGCAAACTTCAAAAAAGTTCGACCTTTCCGAGTAAATAATTAATAAGCCCTTACAATAACATGCCCTTCTGGTATAATCAAATTATACGAGCAGGTGATGTGTATTTTTGTTAGATCTTTCAAATATTTCATTTAATTTCTAATCTGTCTCTTAATTAGTAAATAAATTTATATATACCTTACAAGTGTTTGAAAAAGAAAATAATTAATGATGTATTGTATTTCTAGAAATGAAGACTTTTGTGCAAGGTTATCCATCATGCAGCTCACTTGGAGCTTTTAGCACGGCCCAGGATATAAATCTGCATTATTACAATAAAGGAATAAATTCACAGTAATTATTTTTTAAATCTGTGATTTCTATATTGTTCAATTGAAAGGCAGTGTTTTGTACTCGTAAACATTATGAAAACATCACTGTGTCCTCCTTCTTACAAGAAAAATACTTTGAGTGTCTATGTAAATGCAGAGGAATTGTTTTTCTACAGTTGATATATTAGATCAACTGTAATTAGCCGTGAGAAGAAGGACATACAGACTGTCATGATTCCGATGTCGATCCTCAATTCTACCCTGAGTCCAATATGGACTTACACTTATAACTCCCACCAAATCATCATTGGTACTCTCCGACTTTCATGAGCACGTACACTAGTAATTGCTAGATACTTAAATGTTCTATCTTCAATGATTAAATAGTAATAATGACAACAACTTAAGAAAAAAAAAACTTTTTCAGATTTTCAACTACAAAAAACGTTAACGCTTTCTAGGACATCTTTTACACACCTCTGTCTTTACCCTTTAACCATTAAGGCGGAATATAAATATAAAGTTGATTAGTTGAAAATGTATTCTTTGTATTATCAAGAAAAATATATATTTGTACAAACAATTCCAAATATTTGCATCTCTGATTTTCAAATATGAACTTAAAACAGTAAAATGCCTAGATAAAGATGTCACATATACCCTAGAATTTATAAATTTAGCAATAAATCATTTCAAATATATTAATTTTAATATATAATATTTTATTCAAAATTTGTTGAAGGTAAAATGTAATTATATACATAATCAAACATTAACGTTTTAGCATGCACAGGAAATTTTCAAATGGAGTCTTTGAAAGTAAAAAAAAATTGCTCTGAAGAATAAGTATTTTTTAAAGCATAGAGAAAATAAAGTATGCAAAAATTAGATGAAATTTAAGACAATGTCACATTTGTGACACTTTATCGTTAAAAGGTTAACGACTTTTGTGTTGTATATTTTAGTCGAAAAAGTATTCATGCCAATAAGAAAAGATTAGTATCGTGACAACACTATTAGTTAAATTTATCATTTAAGCAAGAATGGTATTAAATTATTAGTTTTGATGACTATGTACATATATTGCAATAGGAATTCTCCAATAAAAACAAAAGTATTATAATAGTACCAATTTTTTAACTTCATTTCTCACTTTCATCATATGACAAAGTAAAATTTAGTTTATATTTTAATATTTAAAAAATCAATTTTTTAGAAGATTCCATGGTAACAGAGTTTTTACTCCTCAAAGTAAAATATGCATTCATAAAATTTCATTTTCCAAAGTGGTTACACATTTTTAACATTAATACATTATATTTTTGATTTAAAATATCAAAAGTTTCCTTTCTCGAATGATGTAGGGTTGTAATTTGTAAAAACAATCATTTTCTAAAGAAATTAAGAATTAACATGGTATTCCTGACAAAATGAAGAATGTTTCAGAATACATTATCTTAGCTAAATTTAACTATGAACAGCTCTGAGAAAGGGGAAATCAACACAAATTCAACTCTGTATTAACAATGACAAGACAAGACAAGAATAATTTTATTTTCGATCCTCAATTTAACCTCAGTCCAAGGGGGACTCACACTTATTCCTTGTGTTACTCTCCGTCATTCACGAGTATACACACTCGTGGTTTCACTTAATATTTAGAATGATAACATCTTCAGAAAAAAAAAACATTGTTCCGGTTACCAAAAACAACCAAACTCGCATCCTAAATTTTCTTAGGGTTTACAAAAAAATATATACATCTAAAGAAGGGAACATTTTTGATAAAGTAAACCTTTAGGATTCACACACGACACTTTAAGGAAGGATGAATACTAAGGAGCTTGGAGCCCCCAAGTTTTGACGTCCCGTCCTTTTTACAAACTAATAAGAAATGACGTCCCATGAAACAATATTTGCAAAATAACGTCATCATAGTTAGGTAGTTAGATACTATGAATTATTTCTCCCTATTTTGAAAATCCAAACGTATTAGCGAGTTAGGATCTCTATCGTTTATATATTGATTTTTTTCCAGTTGATTTATTGTCATTTTTCAAAGTTGCCAAGTTGCATCTTTTTGAATTAAACTTACGAAGCTTAAGACAATTTTTCCATCTTTGCTTATAACTCTCAATCCAATCATCATCCTTTCTCCTTATGATTCATGAGCTCACATGCTTATACTTAGATGTTCTCTCTTAAATGAATTAATAATATTGATAAAGGCTAAGGATAATCAAAAACCTAGTGAAGGTTGGAATTACAAAAAGTATTGCGCTAGTCCAAGGTGTTATTTTTTACATATAACACTATTCTATCAACACTTTCAATCCTACAAAATAATCTTAAAATAACAAATGTTATTCCTTAACTCAAAGGAAGAGAGAAAAACATAAATGTTATGTTTTCTCTAAAGACACACGTACACACATTATACACAGCTGTTACTTCTAACACTATTAGAAATCTAGATTTATCTAAGAAATACTTTTAGATTTATGGTCATGAGTTAGAACATATATTAGTAACAATAATAATAACAATTACATTGTCATTATCAACTAAAGAGTGCTGAGGTTTTAAACTACCTAAGAAAGAAAATAAATGAGTTAAAATATTAATTAAATACAGTGAAATGCTTAACTCCGGATAGTCGATAAAGTGCACATAAAACACCTTCAACGATGGAGAAGTAATTTTGTTATAAAATCAGATAACTTACAGCTGCCAAATAACAGCATTTATACAATACTTTCATTGGCCAGCTTCTTGAATCCTTTTTATTTATGTTATCTACTTGACATTTGTTTCATTATTAAGCATTACTGTGCATTAAAAATATCGTATCTCTTATGGAGTATTTTTCACAGAGGAGCCTTTCTAGGACGAGCAGGCAATTTGCAAAGAATATAATGAAAAAACAAAACAAAAAACAGTATCAAATATTTTCAGGGATGAATTTACATGGATGAATAGTAACTTAAGAAGTTATAGACCCGTAAACTCTCTTATAGTTCTGGAGGAGCTAGCGATCTCGAGCGAGTGGCCTCAAAAGTTATAAATACTAATGTAAATCGTGTGTATTTTTTATCATGCCTGTTTTTTTTAGGATTGGTATTCTGAAGAATCTTTTTCTTTTCCTTAAATGTTGTTATTATTATGTAACTCCTAAATAGCGACCTTCCTTTTCGTTTATATTCAATACCTAGATAAACATTTGTGTGTGATCATAAAAGACAGAGTAACCATGAGGATTTGTTGCAGAGTTATAGTAAGTCGTAGTTGTACATTGATAGACATTGGAGAAATTCTTTTCAATGTCTATTATTTTATTCTTCCTTTCATCTTTGCCACAGCTGTTTGTAGCTGATCTAATGAAATGTTATTGAAGCTAAGCTGCTCTCCTGTATTTTTCAAATTATTAAGGTTACCATGATAATTTTTGGTTTCGTTTTTTAACATGCCAAAATGTTCCCACTTTTAAAACTAGTTATAATTAAAAAAGAATGTCTGCCATGTAGCACAGAATATGACAATGTTAATCCCACGAGGAATTTTGCTCGTGCTGCTCTAAACAAGTTTGGATGATCAAAGTTGGTCGGGAGGAGGGATGAAGCGAATATGTGAAGATGAAAATAAATTTGATTATCTTTATTTGTTTGTTTACTAGGAAAAAAAGTATTACTATGGTACTAGGTAATTTTTTTTTTACATAAATCAATTTGTAATTTTTTGGTGAAAATCACTTTCGATTATTTCACTACTACAAAGATAAAAACTAAAAGGTATGATGTCTTATACTTTACAATGAATTCTTTGTTTTCTAATACTGAAAGAACTTATAAATGATGCATTTATATTCTATAGCAGAGGTCAGGTAACTTTTTTTGGTATTACCCCAAAAGAACTTGCATGTTGCAAATGTATTTACACCAAACTAGTGCAGGGGTGTCCACAAGTTTATATCTTGTAAGGGGCTTACTTTTTAAATTTTGTTTTTAAATGAAAAATAAAAAATTTTAGAAAAAAATTAAAAAATCCATACCTTATAAAAAAAATTTTAAACTCCACAGCTGTTCACAAAAAATTGAATTTTTGTAAAAAATTTTAAGAATTAAATTTCATATAACATATTAAATTTTTTGGAAAAAAAAAATTATAAACTAAATTTGTAGAAAAGCCCTTCAAAAATTCTTAGCTATTCACAGAAAATTAAGTTTTTTGAAAAAAAGTAGAAAAATTAAATATTTAGGAAAAATCATTTGAACAATTAAATATCATATAAATTAAATTTTTTGGAAAAAAATTCAAAAGTTCATAGATATTTACAAGAAAGTTCATTTTTACCCTTAAATTTGCGTAATTTTTTTCATCCTAACGTAAACATATAAAATAAAAACGAAAATTCCTTCCAGCCCACACCTAGCGGACGCCCCTGTAGTGGCATGTTGTTTATATGATTTTACACTAGGAATTAATGTTCCCATTAAAATTTAAAATACCTCATTTGGGATAATTTACTTTTTATAAATAACATAGACTAGCTTTGTTAATAAAGAAGGTAAATCCCTCACAAAGCTTTTTTTTTCTCTCTTCATGAGTACACTCACACGTGGTTACTCAATACTTAGAGTTTATCTCTTTCAGAATGAAAGAGTTATGATAAATACATACAAAAATAAAAAAAAATATCTTTGTAATCAATAACAACAAAACTCTCAAACAAAAAAATATTTTCTTTTCTTACTGATCACAAGATGCGGTCAGACTGCCTAAAGTATTGATTTTTTTACTTTGTTGAACTCAGTATTTGGCTTCTACACTCACTGCACATCAACTCTATGGACCAACAGATCATCCTGCAACACAAAATCTGAGAGAATATCCAGGATCTGGGAGTAATTCCTGAATATGCCAAAGGAGACTGTCATCAGGACATTCTCCCATTTCCTATGTCTAGTCGAGGCTGTTGTTGAAGTGAAAAAAACTTTATATTGAATAATTATATTTCTTTTTCACTCAGGTTTCATATAGCATTGATTTATATTAAAATTAGATGATTATTTTAAGGAAAAATTCATTTGTTTTTTAAATCTTATTGGTTATTACATTGTTGTTGCACTCTGTTTATGTAATTTCCTTTTCTTTTGAATATGAGCAGATGCGCTTTAGCTACAGACACTTATAAAAAATTACTCATCCACATGTAGAGAGATAAACCAGCAAACTTTTCCTTATGAATATAGATGTAACCGCCAGTATATAGTTTAATGTTATATAATAAATTTTTTAATTTGGGGTAGTAGAGCATGTGGATGAAGTATTCGTGGTAAGATTTGGAACAAAGTAACAATGGGTTATGGATATAGTAATGTGACATTGAGTTGCATAAAAATTAAGAGATACATAAATTATAAAAATAAAAACCTTTCTCCTTTTTTAGTCCGAATTGGTTTATTCCCTTTGAATATATATATCTTTTTTTATTAAAGGATATTTGAATTAGTAAGTTTTAGGTGTTATAAAAATATATAAAACTAAAGTAATTATGAAAAAGAGAAAGCAAGTTCAAACCTCGGGAAAAAAAAAATGTGTCGCATAAATGTATGTCAGTATTCGATTATTATCAGTGTCGTCTGTTTATTATTTTAATATATTCATCTAATTTTTCTTACCTTTCGAGATATAAAAAAAATAGGGTTATCCCAATATATTTTTTTAAGTAATTGTTGTAACAATTGGACCCTGCAATTTCGAGAGTAGGCCATTTTCAAAATAAGAAAATACATTATTCCAAAGCTTATATGTCGGCCTCTAGAATGATATTTAAACTATTTCTTTAAAAAAAATGGTGCTTGCTGATAATAAATTTGAAAGCGACATCTATGTTAGGAACATACATATACAGGAGTGAGCAGAAGTATCTGTACATATTTCCAAGTTATATTCTTTCTTTTTTTTAAAACTAATACTTTCATCTTCCTAACTTTTAACTTCACCTGAAAGTACTGTCCATAGACAAAAAGTTTAGTTTTTATATTTAAACTTTTCAGTTTCAACATAAAGCAGAAAGAGGACAAAAGTTAAGTTATTGAAGAATTGTTTGAGGCCGGCAAAAATACAACGGGAATCATAAAAAATACAAAATATGCGTACTACCCAAAGGATGACCGTTGGCAGTCAGAGGACCGAGGTAATGTTCCTACTGTGATGAAGACCAAGTCCCGTCGAAAAAATGATGTTTGGCTTGATCACCACTAACAAGAATGGCATGTTGGCACCATTAATGGCCTCAAGTTGATTTCTTCATTGTACTTTGACCTTCTTAAAAAAGTTTTGATACCATGGCTAGAAGCCACATACTATTAGATACAAGGTTATCTGGATTCAAGACTCAGCGCCTTGTCATGCTGCCAAAACTATCATGCATTTACCTCGAAAGCCAGATCCACGCCGTAATCAATGATTATGAGTGGCCTTCCAACAGCCCTGAACTTAACTTTTATGAATTTTAGTTGGAGTCAGACATACTAAGATAGGACAACGAACATCCCCATAGCTATTTCGAGATTCCTCAAGCTCTCTGTGAAGAGGAACATGTCCTACTTTAACTTGAAAGATGTAATTATGGACGGCTCAACTTTTATGTCCCACTTACAGATGGTGATGTTCCAAGGGCAATCATGTTGAGTTATACCATAGCTAATTGTTCAATATAAATTTCATATGTATTGAATTTTATTTTAAAATTCAATCTACTATGATGATAATTGAAAATATAGTTCAGATACTTCTGCCCACCCCTATACTGTTGTTACAATACTAAAATTATAGTAGCAGTTAAATTTTTTGATACTCTCCCATCCTTTTTCGACTAACAAAAAAAAAATGTCATTCAGATCAATTCACATGCACTAACAAGGATGTTTGTGATAATTTTTTCAGGGTGTTGGGGGAGATCTCAGAAATTTGATGCCCTTTTTATAAAAGAAAACTATGTTGGAGGGGAGGGGGAGAATAAGTCATTGGCAAGTCAACATTTTTATGACACTGAAAATATTTATGAAAATGGCACTGCAAATACCGATTTCCATATCTATTTTCTTTAATACCGTTTTATATGCTCCGGTATAGCGAACAATGCTAATAGAAATTAAGTACCTGTGCTTATTCCGAACTCTTAACTCTGTCTCCGATTTTTTTATTACTTTTGGACTCTCAATTATTCAATTTTGTATTTGCAATGCAGTTTCAATTATTTGCAAACCACTTGTAGTCGTTTATGAAGACAAATATTATTAATGAATAATAGTTCTTAATTTAGGGAAAAAACATTTAGATATGTTTTGAAAAGTTGCTCAAATCTGAGTCAAAATGAGTTCATAACCATTATAGGATAGGTACAACTTGACTATTTTTTTGCGAATTTTGACTTTTGACAGGTCCTGTGAGTGACAATTTGTTCATATAATTACGAAAAAGAATTTTTTTAATCCGTAACGCAAATAGTATTTCGAGGAAATTGATATAAAGATTTACTACTTTGATCCATTAATCAGAGAAATATGAATTACCAAAATATATCAAAAAGGAGATCTACCCCTAAAAATAATTCGTATCCATGTATTTGTGGGATCTTGAATAATATACATATAAAATATTATATGCTAATTATATTTTTGAAAACTTATAGAGGCACAGTATCAAAAATTATTTGTTTTGAGAAAATTTGTTTATACTCATATTTAGTTTTTAACACTGTACCGCGATTTATTTGGTAATAAAATCTATTCCATAAGTTTGTCAAATTTCTGTAATGTTATATAATTTCTTGTTAACTTATCTTTTATATTATTTAAACAACGTTTTCCTGTTCGTCAACCCGTCCGGTAAACGTCGGGTTTTACTTTTCGTTTGAAATAAATTTAGAAATTTATTTCATAAACAAAGGTCAGTTGAAAAAATAAAATGGAACCGGAAAGGACTTTTTAAAATTAATGACTACTAATTAAATTTAAATTTAAAAAATGGTAGAAAATGACAAATTATATTTCCTCTAGTTCCTCACTCACATTAAAACCAGACAGCGGTTTTTAACAAATTCTATTGTTTTTTTGTAAATTAGATCTTGTTGAAGTTTAAAATTCAGAGTGTTCCGATTTTAATTAACCACTCAGTAAGACAATTTGATCTTTTAAGATAAAATAATCAAGTCAATTTCTGATTTAGGAAAACAGAAATTTTTACACATGTTCCAAAATAAGAATTTATCTTTGGGAAAAAAGTATTTTCATTAACATCATCATTTTCTTAAATATCAATTTATTTGCTTAACTTTTTTGGTAATGAGCTCCTTTTGAATAGTTCTTCAAAATATAAACAAAATAATTTTAAATTTCATGGTTTTCTTTCAAATAATTAAAAAACAAGTTTAAACATCATACAGTTTTTTTAAATACATATTTTCAAGTCAACTTCATGAGTTATTTTAATTATAACTTAAAAGCTTATGTATAATTATCATCAATATTTTCGGTAAATTTTTCCCTCGTTTAAATATTTTATTTTATGGCCGAATCAGCAGTTTTGAGGTATAGATTAATTTAAATATTACGTGAAAAATTGATTTTCTCATAGTCCAATTATATTTTGCCTATAATCACCATCTAAAACAATATTTCATTGTAATATTTCTATAACTGTAAGTCGTTTTTTTTAAATTTACTTACATGATTAATTATGTTACCAGAAATTACAATTTTTTCTTTCAATTACCTAATTATTAAGTTGTCAAGTATACAATATGATGAAAAATTAAGAAAAAATAATTGAATAAAGTATGTTTCAATATTACTTAAAAATATGCCCTTTTAATAAGTTATTGACTAAATTAAAAATATAACAAATTTTATGAAATATACTCGTATAATATTTATCAAATTAGTATTCGTCAGAATTTAAAATTTTGCAAATTTTGTAATTAAAAAATATACAAAGTTATGTATGATCAAAAGTTGGCGAGTTTGTTTTTTTATCAAAAAGTGAACATTTAATGAAAAATTTGGAAAGCAAATTTTGTTTCTTTAAAAAATTTTTACAAAAAAATATTTTTTCTATCATGTGAATATGTTTAAGAAGAAAAATTAGATTCAAAAATATTTGGATAATCAAAAACTACACGAATCTATACAATATATATTCACAAAATCAGTATTGATAACAATTGCGAACTGTTTCTGCTGACAGAAAAGGATTAAGGCATGTTTTTTGTTGTTTAGAGTCGTTGATTTTCTATAATAACTTAGCTTATATTTTGTGTCCATATTGAATTTAATCTAAAATAAGCTACTCAAATCTATCAACATAATTTGTACATTCATGCAGACTTAAATTTAGCGGACAAGAAAGTGAAATTGAAAAAGTGGGCACTAGGTGCAAGCAGTCTTTTAAACCAGGTTTGGCATTTTGAACAATTTTAAAGTTGAAAAAAAAAAATGGTATAAAGGAATACAATGAATGTAAAAATTTACTCCAGGGTAATATTGGGTTACAATACATTATACACTGATTTTGTTCATATGAATTCAAGGCAAAAAAGCAATTTGTCTTTGATTGCAGAATCTAAAACTGATCTTAGTTTTTATCTCAGACATCTGAATCTAAAATATCTGGGATTATAGTTATTCGGGACTATTATCGTTCAGAGTCAAAGAGTTATTTTTTCCCTTAAAACAATGCCCAAGTAAAAAGTAGGGTTAATTAAACTTATGTAAAAGTGTTTTTATTATTGTTCTGAACTCGATGCATTTCAATGTTCAGAATGAAAAATGATAGAAAACGACAATCTTCTTTAAAGCAATAAGGTATGATTAAAAAATATGTATCTGCAAGGATTTTTGTTTCATATTTATGGGAATGTACTAGCCAATTATCATACCTTTTGATTAATGACGTCATGCCTCGTAAAAGGAAGATAGAGGCAATTGAACGAGTCCCCTCTATTCCCTTACGAGGTTTGGTAGTTTTCCTCAGATGAATTCTATACCCGTGGAATCTGTAATCCGAGTTCGAGTGCCTCAATCATCCTTTTAATATGCATGGCGTCATGAAATTGGGATTGAAATGGGACAAAATATTATGAAATTGTTGACTTTTTGCTTGAATACCCCAATAAACAATTGGATCACAACATCATGCTACGAAAATCCTTGGAAATGTATATTATTTAAACAGATATTTTTTTTAATTTATACATAGAATATTTTTCTATAATATCAGCTATGATATTCCTCACCGTATTCATCTTGAGTTAATAGCAACCACCTCAATAAAAACCTTTTCTCTATATATTATGTATTATGAATACATATTTTTTTATTAATTCATCTACAAAGGATATTTTAGTAGAATTTGTAAATCCTTAGCTTTCTTTTAAGTGCAAGTTTATTTACTATTGGTTACCTGAAAATTGTTTTTATTTTCTAAAACTGTTATCATTAGTATTTTGTTATTGACCAGAGAAAATCTAAGAAGAAAGTGTAACCATGAGTGTTTTTGTTTATGAAGGACAGAGAGTAACACTGAAAAGTTATACGTGTAAGTCCTTTTTGGACTCAGACTAGAATGGAGGATCTAAAACGAAGTCATTCCTACCTTTTTTATACTTGGTACGGAGTAAGACAAGCAGCTAATTTATTGAAAATTCATGAGAGACATAATGATTATCCTCTCAAACATTCTTTAAATTAACAGTGTTATCATATTATTTATTTAATTTTACACACTGAAAATGCTTATGATTTACAGCACTATTTTTATGTGTAATTCCTTGTTGGAGTTAGAGTAGAATTGAAGATCATAAACGGAGTAATTCCTTTCTATGTATTTACTGGGAGACATTCTTATCAGTGATCAGTGTTATTAATACTTATTTCGTCTCAAAGCACATCACAAACATTCTTCCAATTTTTCGGATTATTACGTTAATTATCGGTTCTGTTTATCATCATATCGAAAATGCATACCTTTAAGTCTAAAGCCGGTCACTCCTTATCCGTTTTCTTTAAGTCTATGTAAGTGTTAAGAAGTGACTTTTAAATTAAAGTTAATCTAAGAACGTACGCAGAAGCTATTTCATAAATAGTGTGAGCGCTGGCCGGGGATTACACGAGGACGGTAAATACCGTTTTTTATTTATGAATTCCATCGTTGGTCACTGGATATAACACCCTGGTATAAGGTGTCTATAAGACAAGGTTTGACTGTATTTATTATAGATGTTGATTAAACAAAAGGAATACAACAAACAATTTCTTCAACTCTAATAATTATTAGTGTATTGAATAAAAAACTCTTTAAATAAATTGATTAGGAAACATGTATCTCTGGTGTATAGAGATTTAGAGCTGATAGAAACTCTTCTACTATATTCTTTTCTCAAAAAAAGAAAAGAAAACGACAAATTAGATTTTTTAAAAGAAGAAACAAAATTAACCAAAAACAAAACAAAAAAATGTTTTTGACGAGTTATAGGAAAAAGTAAATATTTTTTTTCTTCTTTGGAGTGTGTATGAATGTTTTTCTTCTATCTTAAATAAGAGTTAGCAAAAAAAGAAAAAAAAACTAATATATAAATTAGTTAGGATTAAATTCATTAAAAAAAGAGTTGCTACATGTCTTCATCAAGAGAATAATAAACTTTTTCTCTTTTATCAAAATCAGTTGGTGTTTTTCTCGTATATATAGACATTTCTAGGTATGTGTGTAATTTATTGATAGTTACTCTAAGTTTTTATCAACTCTTACAATATTATTTCTTTTGAAAATATATATGGATAGAATAAACACAAAAACAATCGTGAACAAAAATAAGGAAAAAACACATATACACAATTGTCTTCATATTATATAGGTGGCTTTATTAAAAAGTTCCCTATTTTTAATTACAACTATCGATATTAGTATAAAGATTGGTGCTTCAATTGTTTTGATATTAGAGAACGTTTTTGTGATCTTTGCACAGGTTTATTATGGTAGACGTAACAACCAGGGGTACGTAGTGGTTGGGGTGGAGGGACTGTAGGCCTCCCCCCCAAATTAAAGAGTTTTTTTTTCATTTTTACTGAAGTTTTTTTTTCAAAAAAATAATTTTTTGTCAGTAGCTACAGATTTGTGCAATTTGATTTTTGAATTTTTTTCGCAAAAAGTTTTTTTCTGACTTTTTTTACTAAAAACTAATTTTTGATTTTTATTTCTAAAAAATTAATTTTTTTGTCAAAAGCTGTTTTTTTTAATTTTTTTTTCAGAAATTTATTTCTTGAATATTTCTTTACAAAAAAATTTATTTTTTTAGTTTTTTTTTAGAAAAACTTATTTTTTTTGTAAATTGCTCTAGTTTTTTAAATTGTTTTCAAAAAATATAATACATACAAACACTTAATTTTTGATTTTTTTAAATCTATAGATTGGTATGACAGAATCCCAAAAACCAAGCCTTGCCCGCCCCCTTCCCCCAATATAATCCTGCAGACTCTTCTGTTAACTGAGTTGTTCTTTTTGTTATTTGAACACATACGCATTTATGAAAGTACGGAATTTTGTCACAGAAAAGATTAATTTAAGTTATGTTCAAGCCTACAAATATCGTATTGAAACAGTTACTAGTATTTCAAAACAAAAAGCTGGAAACCATCATTGTGGCATTGCACGGGGATAGAAAAAAAAGGAAACTCATGAAATTATCATTGCTTGGAAGATAAATTGCCCATATATTTTCGAGAATTGGAAGAGAAAAATAGCTTAGTTTTCCTTCACTACCACACAAAACAATCAATTTATTCGTACACAGAATTGCAAAGACTATTATTAATTAACTGAGTGATTTGGAATGTACATTAAATATTAAGGCAATGGTTCTTGATACAACAGCATCAACGCTGGGAAACTATTTGCGGCTTGGCATATCTTTTCAACAATTTCTGAAGAGTAACTCTAACTGTAGCTTGCTTAAACATATCTAATTTGAGAAAGCTTACATACACATTCTTGAGATCCATTAAAAATTGAAGTATCAGAAAGTTCTGAAGCTTCTTCATTTTGAAGATTTAAAAAAAATTAAAGATTCAACCACAAAAAAAAACAACGATTGTCTTTCAATACCTAGAATACGAAATGAATTGTTAACACAAAAAATATGCTTGTTTCACTTGCCATACAAGTATTGTAGTTAGACTATTCCAGTGGGGACTATAAATAATTAATTCAATTCAAACACGTCAATCTTGTTGAAGAATCTTTGAAATTCAAAAAAGAAGATATTCAACTCTAAGGAATCCAAACGTTTATTGAAAGAAAATACAAATTATTGAGACTTTTAAAAAAATATACAAGGTTTGGTAGTATGCCAACTTTAACTTTTGTTCTTAAGCTTGCAAGCTTGATACAACTTTTTTTTCATTGTCAAATCTGAATGTATTTTGTGGTGTTGCTTTTTGTGAGAAAATTTTTTCAGATCCGTTCTCAAAAGCTCTTGCATATCAGATCTGCTCAATACTGATCCTTAGACAAGGTTCAGATGGGCTTTTTGGCGTTCCTTGGATCTTTTCTCTCACCTTGATGACCTTTCCATTTTCTTTATCTCGCTTGACCATATTTCAGAGGAAGTTTTGAATCAAAATATCTCTTAAAACATCGTCCATAACCTCCATATATCAGATTTACTAAATTTAAAGAGCTTGGAAATGACAACCGAAGATTTTCTGTGTTTAATTGATTGAACAATCACTTCCTGCTGGTTCTTAGTCAGGCTTGTGTAGGTGAAATAATGTTTTTTGACTTAAAGAGATCAACCGGCTTAGTAAGAATGAATACACACAAGATGAGACGGACATCACGAAACTTCTTCAACTATACTAATATATTTGCAATTACCCTAATTTTAGTATTCTTGCTCACCAAAATTGAAAAGTATGTTGTTCATTTTTTACTTAAATTTACAAAAAGTGATAAATTTTGATTACTTTTTGACAAAAATACCATAACACCCAAATGTTATACAATAAGATAAATAATTATATTTAAAAAATGACTCCGAAAAATTAATATTATCTTAAGTAACTTAAGCTTACTTTTTCATTGGTAGGCTACATATAACAAATACTTAGGGAGTGTTGTCCCAAAACTTGGAGTAGTTTACAAAAACGAGAGTTTAATGGAATCAAGAAAATAGAACTATAAATCAATTTGTGATATGTTCCAATAACATATTTAGCTATATTTTTTTTCAATATCTTCTCCTTAACGAGCAATAATAGCTTGGACATGCTGGCGAATAGATTGGCAGCTCTTGATGATGAAGCCCGTTTCCATGCCGTACAATACTGTTATGATGGAATGGTACGCCATGGGTACGGCCTTCATCGTCCAGAGCTGCTATGATGTACTCTGGACGATGTCACCATGAATGTACCATGATTGGCCATAGGAGCGAATTCAAATTTGGATAAGAGGGGCGTCAGACAGTTTTGTCCAAGACACTCCAAACTGGAAAGTCCAGGGGTTGACGTCAGGGACACATGGTCAGAAGTCAGGCATATTGTTGCTGCAGAAATGTAAATTAATTGGATTCAGAATACAAATTTCAGCACTATTCCAATCTTAAATGGACTTATGGATGTTTTAGTCAGTCCAGATGGATATGCCAATGGTCTCTGCAGCTTTTTCGGCAGTAACACTGGCACGAAGGAAATCGTATACATGCTTCATTTTTGATTGTTGCACCGACATTTTTATACTAAGATACATAGGATTTAAACAAAAAAAAATTATTTTGTTTGTTTGAGCTGTCGTTTGGTTACGTAAGGAAATCACGTCCAAGACACATTATTTATAATGATAAATAATGTGGATAAAATCGTCATTAAAGCTACTGCAAGTTTTGGGACCCCATTCTCTATACCTATATTATTTAGATACATTTGTGAAAACTCCTTTTAATTACTTTATAGTAGGTTGGTAATGATGAACATAGTCATAAACTCAGAGACTATAAAAACTTTTTAATAACCCTTCATCTAAACAATTTCTTTTTTCTACCTAAATACATAGGATCCATATAAAAATAAAATTTTCTTATAATTATCTCACGACCTCATAATACATCACAATTTTCATTTGAGTCATTGACTTCACTGTTGTCTCCTTTCTCTCTCATAACCAGTCCTCCCTCCCCTCCTAAGAAAAAGTAACATTTTCTGCGAACTCAATTTCTTTAAAAGCTTTTATTGTTAATATAATAACCTATTTTTTTATTTTTTATTAGGGGCTTAATTTTTCACAACTAGAAAAACTGTCATCTATTTTCTTGAGAAGCCTTTTTAATCGTACATAGTTACTTAAGTTTTTGGAAGTTTGTTCCGAGTGAGACACGTTGATATTATTTAATTTGATATAATAAAAAAATAAATACCTCACAATATGGATTCAAACTACATCATATTATTATGATAGATAACAAAGGATACAATGATTATTATTAGTTTCGATTAGATCTTAATATTACTTTGCCACAAATTAAAAATAATAAGATAGGTCAACTAAACTTTTTTGAGCCTTTTTTGCTTTATTTTAAATTAAGATGACAGTCGAAATTGAAGATTTCCATTATTTTTCAACATTTTCGATGAGTGGCCTAGCAGATAAGGCCTTCACTAAAATTTGTTGACTCATCAACCAGCTGCATCATCACAACATTGACTGTGCATGCAAGCGACGATTTGATCTTAACGCCTTGTATTATCAATTCCACTAATTCTACTTTGAACCCTCTGTTACTTTCTTAACGTGTTTATCCACCTCCGATACTAAAAAATCCTTGTATTTTCAAGCGTGTATCATATTTTTACTTTACCATCTCCGTAATTTCTTTTTTTATCATAAACTTACTCTATCCTATTTTTTTGTAATTTTACTTCATTAGTTTCTGTATTACTAACAAACATTGGAATCAACTATCAAAATTTCAAAGAACGTTATTATTAATATTAAGGCTCATTCAATACCGTTGACAGAATTGTTTCAAAATCGGAGACCGATTTTTTTGGTCTCAATCTATTGAAGGATTGTCTCCCCTCTTTGCGGCTATAACTGCTTAGAGACTTTGGTATTCTTTCTGTTAATTTTTGAAGATAGGCAGGTGTGATATCATTCCAAACATTCTTTAAAACGTTCCACAAATCATGTGGGGCACTTTTCCTATTTTTCTGTCTATGTGTTCCCAAAATAGCTCTATTGGGTTCAAATCAGGAGCTTAAGCTGGGCATTAGATAATGGATAAGATGTGAGAGGCCTATTTCTTTTCCTATAAATTTTTACAGAGTTTGTGCATGTATATTTTGTGTCGTTATCTTGTTGAAACCCAAATTTTCCTTCCAATTAACCTCTGTCCAAAAGGCTTCCGTCTTCAGGATACAATGATAACCATTCTAAAGGAATTTACTTCTAATCTCTCATACTTGCCAGAGAAAAACATTATGTATGGAATGTAGCCTGGCCCAAATAGCTAAAAAAATTAAGACGAATAATTTAAAAAATATTATATGGATCTATTTTTTTCATAATAATTTTCATTGGGTTAAAGTAAAAAACTATTGATAAAGTCATAAACATTGATGAAAATGACGAAAAATTATTTTTTCCCATTTTTCTTGTCAGTGTATGTACCTAAAATTTGGGGAGCTGAGACGATTTAAAACTAAAAATTTGATGGATTGAAAAATTTAAAGTCTTATGTGAAGTTGAGACTTTAAAAAATTTAGGACATTAAATTTTGTAAATAAGGACTTGACTAACATGATCACCTTTTTAAATATTCCACTTTTGTATTGTGTTAATTTTTCATAGAGGAAATATATGTTGTCAACTCAAAAGCAGTCCTGAATATAACTATCTATGTAAGTATAAGTGTGAAAAAAGTAGTGTAAATTGACGTTATCATCGTGAGTACACCATTACTTTAAAAAATGTTTGTATTAGATTATTTTCGCTATTTTGAAAGTTCAAATATACTAGAAAATCAGGGCCACTATAGCTTTTATAGTGATCATTGCCAGTAGGTATGCAGTGCATCAAAGTTGCTAACATATAATTATCTGTTGGATTTACACTAACGAAGATTTGAACAATTTTGACATGTTATTTTTTAAATGGTGCTGAAATTTTGTATTGTGGTTTTGTGTACGTTCATTATCCTCATTACATAAACAATAAACATGAAGGAAATAATTCATTTTAAGAATACGAATGTAATCCAAACTCAGTTTTGATGAATTTTTTTTTAGTTTGTTTTGAATAGACGGGCCAGATATATTTAAGAAAACTTATAATATGTATATGATTTTTGTTTTTCTAGGTGTGTATATTTAAATGGTTATATTTATTTATATTCTTTCATAAACCTAATTATATAAAATTTCTTCAGTCATGTTAGTTAATGTTAGAAAAAATCATTTCAAACTGGAGATTTATGATTAAACAAATAATTTAAAAAAATATTATTTTTAAGGTAAATGGTATATATTAGAACTTTATTTTTGATGAACTTTTCATGATGTTCATAAACTTCTCAAAATTAAAAAAATCAGCAAATCACAGGAGACAACTATTAACCTCAGTACAGGTGGACCAAGGTCCTGGGTAAGACGTATTGACCTAAAACATGTGAATTATGCATTCATCCCCAGTGCTTTGACGCCTACCGCACAAAATCAACATATTTTTTTTGTTAAATTATAAAAATATAAGGATGAATTATTAAATTTAAAGTATTAAAGTTATTATTTAAATAAATTAAAATACTAAAGCTTACAAGTTATAGTTTATAGTCTTTATTTAATTTAAGGAACTTATACTGCCGCCGATTTGGCCTTTGAAATAAAATCTATCAACTTCTCCTTTTTTATTATTAACGATGTATTTTAACTGCTTTAAGTACCATTTGCAACACACACAAAGAGTTAATAAGAATAATTAAATGACAGAAACTGAAAATAATTCATGTTAGAATACAAATGAATTCCACACTCAGTTGTGATAAAAATTATCGATGAAAAATCTTCAATAATCTTATCCCAGGTTCAAAATAATATCATTTCAAAAAAATGTAATAATAGGACACCAATGGGTTAATGACGTCAAAGTTATTTGGAATTCAAGTTTGGAACACTCTGATATAACTTAGAAATGATAATTCAAGTTAAGTAAACAAAGCCCAACTTTTTTAATAGACCCACGATATTTTTTGTCCTTTTGTTTACCCAATAGCTGATAAGCATATATTTATACACATAGAATACTGGGCTGATCGGCTCTTTGATTTAAAAACGAAGGGAGTCCTTGTCTACATTTTGAATATTTCATAAAATAGTACTACGTTATCAGAATATTATATTAGTGAAGATATTACATTGTATATACCATTATATATGATTAGATTTGAATCACTTTGTCGTTGTTTTTTTAAATCTAGGCACATCAATCATTCGTTAATGTCATTGATTATCAAGGTTTTACAACTACACACATACATATATGACAATTAAAGAGATGTTTTTCAACTCATATCGCACAATAATATTGTTTGGATATCTATCAATGATTGGACACAAAGTATTTCTTTGTTCATCCAAACATGTGACAACTACAAAAGTTTGGTCATAGAGGGTTTTTATTTGACGTAAGCATTGTTGATGTCGGCCATTTTAAGCGCTTTACGAACCAATTTTCATAAAAATAATAATTAGAAAATAATGATCTTTTGAGTGTCAAAATAAGACAAATAAATAAAAGGACTTTAACATTACTATTTATCAAAAATCAATTCCTTCGTTTTATTATATATTAATGTAAAATGTGTTTAAAAAATTGTTATTATATTCCTTTTCCATCTTATTTTCATATGGTAGATAAAAATTAACTATTCAAATGCAAATAATTAGATACTTTATTGTAATTATCCTTCTTTTCTCACTCTAGCCCACCCAAAAGAATGATTATACAAATTTAGTAATTTTATTGGAATCTTCAGTACATAATACTTTCATACTAATAAGTTGGGAAAAAATTAATTTCGTATTTTCCGTTCTTTTTTATACGTAGTACATCAGATTTATCAACAATCAAATCGAATCATACAAATCTTTTTGTAGAGGTGTGAGGGTATACTACAAATGGTTTAACAACATTGCGCTTTGTCGGTTCAGCCGTGAATTATATTACATCGAGTATGGAGGTCTCAAAGAAAAAAATTGCCATGTTATACATTTTTACTTCCTGAAAAGGAAAAAACACATCGAAAGCGACAAAGAAAATTTGTAATGTATACCGGGCAGATACTATTTTATTTCGTACCGCAGAACAGTGGTCCTAGCGATTTTGTTCTGGTGTAGAGGAGATAAATGATGTGCATACACTGGCTGGCCTGTTGCTTAAAATGTCAATAAAATAACAAGATAGACCCTCTTATTAGTCGTTGTAGAATCGCTTAAGAACTGAACATCGATCATAAAATCCCTTTGAAGCAATTTGCAGAAGTTTGGATGCAAAAAGAAACTCGAATAGGAGACGAATCATGTTTAATCAAGATAATACTAAGTCGAACACATCTTTCATGTCGGGCCAAAAGCTCTGGGAGCTCGGATTACAAGTTCTATGTATCCTTACGTGACACAAAGTAACTACTACCTGTTCCTTCCAATGGTCATCATGCTTGGGGGTTCCACATTGCCCTCAATTGAGACCTGTGAATATTGGTTGCCCAAATTTTTTTTCAAATAAAGGTAAAGGATTTGACGAAAATGGCATTAAAAGTTGGATTCACGTTAGGAACAAGTTATCAAACACATATTGAGTCACAAAACCTATCTTTTATAGAGTTTGAAGGCAGTTGATTTATAAATTTCCGATTTATTAAAATTAAAATGAGTACTTACTTGAGGAAGAAATACAAACAATAAAAGAACCAAAACATTCAAACATTATAAAGTAAATAGCCGTTTCATCTTACTTAATAATGTGTTTTAGGGGCCTAATGGATAATGAGAGTACTCAACATAATTCAAATTTTCATCTTTTCTCTTATCAAAATGGCAAGTATAAATATCTATAATTATTAATTTATTAAGATTTTAAGAAATATTATTGATAACTGAAATGTTGACATAATAACTGAATGATTTGATCCCTATATTTCTTTATTGTTCATCAGCTGAACGCTTCAATAAATTGTCCTCGTCATTCTAATGAGTAAGCACTCTATACTTTATATCTCTATGGTTGCTCCTAGAAAATGAAATAAATACATTATTTATAGGGAGATCAAAGATTTTTTCTACATGAGATGTATTAATTAAAATACTTAATACAATATTTTTTAATCATACCAAATCAATTTAACTCCATAGGACCAATAGTTCTGATGTGAAAATATCTCAATATTAGATTAATTCGAAAAATATATACTCCTTGGTTTAATTTTGTTGAATACCTACTCAATGGTAATTTCCCCAAAGGTAGCAGAAACGAGGTTTAAAAAAAATAATGATATGTAATCCTCATCAAATGAGGCATAGAATTGACTTACTCATAGATATGAATAAAAAATATTTCTTCAATTATCTTTTGAAAAGAGACCACATTTTATTATAGTTCAAATTGTTACGCAAAATGATTTCTTTAAGGGGCCTTCTTGTTCTTAAACCTGAGGTGTTTGAGTTTAATCTGCTTTGAGGGCCAAGTTCATACTGTAAAACTCAATGATCTAGAGGAGGGATGTCTAACCCATGGCCCGCTTATTGTTAAAGTGCAACCTATTTCTATTCTTACAGTTCTTAATTCAAGAAGTATTTTGTAGGAAAAATTTTAGAATTGTAGAACGCGCATAATTTATATAAACATTGAAAAATATTTACCAAAATTAAGAAATTTTTGAATAATTATCTTGCTAAACGAAAAATTGTATTGTGAAAACAAAGTAAAAAAAAATTCACGATTTATTTTCTAAAAAAATGTAATTCGATCTAATTATGCAACAGAGCAAAATTTATAATTAATATTAAAAAAAATACCAAGCCCCCAAAAATATAATCATATGGACACTTCTGAGCAGGCTTGACATATTGACATATTTGGAAGGAGTTTAGGCTTGAAAAATTACCTCTGACAATTTTTATTGCTTGCCCTAAGTTTGAAATAAACATGGTTATAATAGTTGTTGTTTTTTTAAATCCATTTTTAATCAAATTTAAATTAATATGTTCTGTGAGCCATTAAAATATTTCAAGCTGGAATAAGGCCATTATATTAAAAATGTTAAAAAACTATCAACATAATCTTAGACTAATCAGATCCATCTGTAGATGGCACATATCGATATATAAATTAGTTAAAATGTAGATAAATTACAGTCAATTTTCCGATTTTCCGTCGATGGCAATATTCCAGAAGCAACTTTCGTCTGAGCAATCCTCTGTACATGATTAAAATACATTTCTGGGTTGAAAAAAAAATATCAATCGTTTTACTAAATTAATCTTACTCGAGAATAAAGGACAATAGTATTTAACATTCCAATATAGTTTAAGCTTCTTTGTTATAACATTATTATTTTTTATACACTTATTTTTATTTAGCTAAGACTATATGCTGCTCATATGAAAACCTTTTCCCGTTCAGAATCCCTTTGTCGTCAAACATTAAAAGAATCAAGGCTCCAGTATTAAAATAAAGAACAAGAATAAAGAAATGAGTAATTGTCTTGAAAGCTAGAGATAATGTCAGAGAAATATTATGTCTAAAATATATTTATATATAAAACGTTGGGATTGCTGTCAATTTGTTTCTTAGAGATAATAAAAAAGTTGTCAGAATGAGGATTTTGAAGAAAATAATAAGGAGGGAAGAGGAAAATGGAGGATATGAGGGGGGAAGGTCTTGGGTTTTTATTTAAGACCTTTTTTATTTTTAAAGCTTATACCTTATTTTGAGGGTAGTGTTGTCACGATACCGGTTAATTTTTGTACCGGAACCGGTACAAAAAATAGTCGGTACTTTTTTGGCTATACTATATTTCCGTAAATAACGTTCAGGATACGCACTTACAATGGCGAGCACAGGGGTTTTGGCCTTGAGGAAAAAGTGTGCATTCTCAGAAATTTTAAGACATCATTAGTATTTTTTTGACTAGTTATGACAGATTCGTAATTTTAAAGACTGTACTTCTTTGACGTAGTAGAATTCTATGCACTGGTTTCAATAGCAATATACTATTTTAACCCTACGTTAGTACACTGGGTATTATAAATAAAATTTATCAAAATGTCTCATATTCCCTTAAATCTACATTCTATCACCAATACTTTTCAGTAAATTTCTGAAAACTTAAATTATAATATATGCAAATATTTATTTATGTTAATAATGCCTTACATAGGATTTATTTGTAAATTTAGCATTTTTTTATTAAAATTGAATGAAATTAATTTAATGTTTAACATTTGAAGTCGTACCTTTGGTCTATTTTTTGATTTTTCAAATTCTTCTGTTTCTTTGCAATATGAAGACTGAGGCGCACAACTGTAAAAAAACACATAATATTGTAGCTAATATTTTATATAATACATCCAACCTCATCAAAAACTAATGAACACTAATTTCATTCCTAAAATTCGTATAAAGTAATCCAAAATAACAAATTATATCTTATAAAATCACTAACTCTATGTTGTTTGGATTACTTTAAAATAATAATGTATTTTTAGAATATTAATTGATATTTACGAATGTAAAATGGATGAAATGGTTAAAAAATTATACAAAATTTAAACTACATAATTGTTATAATATTTCAACTGTCTATTATGTTATTAAATACGTTTTATTGAAGAATTTTCTTTCATAAACAGTTTACTGTAATTGCCAAGATGGCCAGTAAAAAAGGGTTAAAGCGTCATTACCCGGGGCATCTAGAGTACCGGAGTACTGAACAACACTAGACAATCAAATTACATGAGGCAGTCAGTCAGACGAGTGAGTAATAAAGGACCTATTCCCCCCTTAAGTAAAAAAGTAAGAAACTAGTCTCTTGATACAAAATGAGAAGGCATTTATCAGGTAAGGGAAAGGGGGGGGGGAATAAAGTAGTTTCTACTTTAGCATGCAATCTGCATATATATATGTACTCGAATAATAAAAGTCTCTTTTTTTTTCAAGAAAGAAAACAAATTCCCAGTAGGAACTCAGGAAATGTCCTTTTACTTATTCGAACAAACTAGGTTAAGGAAGAAATTTCTTTTTTTGTATATAGAATACATATATTAGGGTGAAGCTCATAAACAAAAAAAATTTATACTTCGACAGAAAACCTTATTTAATTTTTTTTTTTGCTACACTGTATGGACTAAAATGAATTTGTATTGTAATATATCATATTAACCATAAACACAAATCCACAGAAATTGAGGGTAAGTTACCAAAAATATATATATCATATTTTCATGTTTTGAACATGTTAAAATTTTTTATTGCAAATTCTTTTTAAAATTAATACGTAATGATTAGACAATTATTATTTTTGAAGTTTAATGTTTTTTCAGTCCTTATTTAGGAATGAAGACTGATACCCTGTCCTGTTTAGTCTTAGTCCAGTCCAGTTGAGTCCTGCATATCAGTCCTAAAAATTATAATGCTTGATCCTAGATTAAGTCACTCAAAATTATTTATATATTTTCTTTTTATAGTCCGTTTTAGTATTAGCAGTCCAAAGGACTGACATTCTTAAGAACCTGTTACAAGGTACTGTACTGGCCTGGACTGAATAAATAAGAACGACACAATAGGAAAACCTTTTATTTTTTACCAAAATGTAAGTACATAAATAATTGCTTATTTATATACTAAATGGGCATGGCGAAATCCATACATAAAGAGCCATGTACAAAGTATGTATGCAAGTTTTTGCAACCTGTATGTTTGCATTTGGTGCATATAGTATACATACTTTATTATAGCTTGTACTGGAAGTTTTAAACCCCCTCTGACATGGAGACATACTTTGTAAATAGTTCTTAATAATATGCTCTTTTTTTTAGTTTACCATACACTACTTTAAGGGCAGATTTTAAATTATCATCTACCTATATGGTAAAAAGTTAGTAGACACAGACAACAATGCTAAATATATTTTTTGAATATCATTCGCCTGGCGCTGAAGGTATATAGAAATATATATCTGTGAATTAAGTTGTGCAAGATGCCCATACACAGTACCAAAAGAAAGTGTTCCTTATGTTTTGCTCAAGTTACTTAGGGATGAGGTTTAACAGTCATTAATTTTTCAACTGCTCTAGTTATATTTGACAAAAAGAAGATACATATGTTGTGTACATCGAGTGTTCGATAGGCAGTCATGCATATTATATATATGCCCCGTTAGTATGTCAATATAAAAGAAACAGAGAATGAATGTGTTCACCCGGTCAATTTAAAGAATAGTTGGAAGGAGATGAGCTTAGATGTCATGACATTTTAATAGATAAGCTGCAAGTAACCTTGAGAGGAAGAAAATATACAAAAACATCACTCCGTGTATAAGAATTATATAGTAGGAACTACTTTTATGTCGATCCTTAATTCTACTCCGAGTCCAAGACTTACAACTCCCAAGCAAAACCTTCAGCGTTACTCTAAGCCTTTCATGAGCACAGTTACACTGGTTATTACTTTATAATTAAATGGTCTGTCTTCAAGAATTAAATAATAATAACAGCAGCTTTGGACGATAAAAATATGTTCAGATTACCAACTAGAAAAAAGACCCCACACTTTCTATGGCATGCTACATACACCTTTGCCGATAGTCTATCGCTATTGGACACTCAACGTACTTGATAGGTGTAAATAAAATGTTCCTTTTCTTACATAAGTAAGACATTACTTACTTAGTAATTAAAATCAGACGCACTTTTTAGCTCGGCCGTTTTTTTGGAGTTGGCTAACTGAATAGTAAATTTTATTTTCTAGAGCTGTTCTCTTTTATTATTCAATTTCTAAGGAGTTAAATTCCTACATAATACAATTATATACAAACCCCGATTATAAATTTACATATGCACATAAAAGACAGAGAGTTAGTTCCATTGAGGATTTGTTGCAGAGTTATAATTATAAAACCTTGTATACCCAAGAAGTAGAATTGAGTATCAACAAAGAAGTAATTTTTTTTCCCTTGTTCAGTTCTTTCGTCTTCTCCTTATGACAGCTAAGCTTCCCTCCTCTAAAACAATATTCAAATTGTTAGGGTTACCACGTTGATTTTCTGTTTTGTTTTTTATTGCTGCTGTTTTCCCCCCCCAAAATGCTCCCAATTACCATCACTGTATATACTGTATACACCAAAAAAATTAAAGATACTTTTTAATATTTTTCCCTGAAAACATTGTCTTTAATGTACCTCGTCTCAAATTGTCTTTGTTTGAACAAATTTGGTTTATTATCCTCACCCTAATGTATATTTATAAACATATATAAGATAAGAGATTTGGCTTTACATACAGCTTACATTTGTATGTACATACGAGAGCAACTATACTAATAATACGATCATCATCAAGATTTTATAGAGATAAAAGGAATAATCTTTGATCCAAGGAGATTTTCTTATTTCTTTTATAGATTCCCCTTCTGAAAATCCCATGTGCTATTTCTTTTACCCAGAAAGAAAAGCCACTCTATCCCCTCATAAAAAAATAGAATGAGATGGCTTTAAGCTAAAAAAAAAGAGTACGAATCAAAATTCATAAGAATTATATATCAAAAAAAATCTTAAAAAAGAATTGTATGGTTGAACCAATTGCCTTAATCGATAGTTATTGCTCCCTTGAGTGTATATATTAGGGATGTTATGGGACAAAATTGTTTCAGGGTTCGATTCAGTACGTTTTTACCCTCGGTGCAGTATGTATATACATACATAAATAATCACAAATTTTATATTTTGATAAATTATATTTTTTGCTTATTATTTTATTTTTAAATTAACAGATTTAGATAGTGAGGTACAATTTTATTTCATAAGTATCCTCTAATGAAGAAATAATATATATCTCCTTATGTAAAACAGAGTTCATGACTTGATGGGAAACCCCTGAAAAGGGTAGTTCCTATATTTACCAAAAGGAGTTGGAGACCTCATTCCATCTATTCTAAAAATGGGAAAAAATTACTCCAATCCTTTAGATGATGTAGGAAGATATCAGGATGAACTTTGAGGTCGTGAGTACGTCCCTCAGATTGGCTCATTGTAACGTCCTCACGATAGAAGGATAGGTGATAGATTCAGTGGCTCATCTCCAAAGTACAATGTATAATCGGTATACACAGTGAATCACAAGAACCAAGAGCTCCCTTCGTGGATCCAAGGTTACGTCTCTCAGGTAACTATAATCTTCAACTCCCTCTCCAAAGATGAGAAATACTAATACCCAATATTATAGAATATTTCCTCAAAATTATTTGTTAGAACTAGCTCAAGATCCTTTCTTCATGATTTGATTAACTTATCAGATCTCTGGATTTGGCAGTTTTTCTTTTTAGTTTTTATCCATGTGTCGTTGACTAATTTAAATTAAACATGCAAGCGTCGTTTCTTTTTTGTTTTTTTCCTTTTGTTTTTAACCAGAAAATTAGAATAATTTTTTTTTTTTTTAGAATGAATAAATGTATTTACAAAAAAAAAAAGATAATTACTTACAAAATGTATTTTAGTTAGCTTCGCCATACCTCACAACTACAGGTATATATGCATTAAGCGAAATATTTTTTTCGAGAGCTGGCGATATTTTGACTTGTGAATTATTGGTAAATGTAAAAAAGCTCATCTTTTCGGAATTAAAAATTAAAAAATAAAATAACAAAAAAGCTTGAAAAACTAAATTAAATATATTAAAAAAACAATTTTACTATTATCCCGTACCGAGCCGCGTATAGTGATGGTTGGATCGCGGTTTGTACCAAACTGTGGGTTTTGGGTACCGTCCCAACCCTAGTAAAGATATTGTTATATTGTGAATGGGGCATGCACATTGTTTGTTTATATTATTTTGTTAACAAAGTAACAGAGAGTGGTGCCGTCTATCAGTGAAATAATAGAACTCTGTGAATCATAATATATTAAATAAAAAAATATAGAAGGAGGAGATATGGAATAAAAAATATGTCAAATTTATTATTTAAATCTATGACAAACTGGTTTTCAGTTTACTTTTCTTAATTACATAAAAAACCCGTTTTTTATGTAATTTGGTGATGTTACTGCAAGTTTTGTTTCCTTAATCTGTATAGCGTATCCATGCACTTCGGATTCTGATCCAATATCCCTCTTATTTTTTATATAACTATCAATACAGTGCAGCGCTAGGTAGCATTTTTACATGTAAAGATTGTCTATTGTGTGAACTTGGTTCATTATGTAGAGCTTTCAATCAGATTATAAACTATTATAAACCCTATCCAGAAACAAATAAAGACTGAATATACTCAAAGAATAAATAAATACGATTATAATAACTATTTAGAAGTATATAATATGTAAGCATATACTTTGCCTATGCACCTCGATAAAAGCTATTGACCGATTAAATGCTGTACATACATAAATACGTATTAAAGGAAATAAAAAATGTTAAGATTTATGACGATTTATTCAAGATTGAAAATTGCAAAGAAATTCTAGGAAAAAAGAATTTATAATAAAATGAATATAATTCTTTATTTTTTTATTTGATCAAAATACGTACATACATATACAAACAATAATATACAGAGTTACGACCCCTGGACAACCAACATAAACTTTTTTGGATATATTTTTTTAGCAAGGTCCATAAAAGGAAAAGTCTCCATATTTAGAGTAGGTAAAAACAGTCTTGCACAATGTGATTCTTCATGAACAATAAATATGCATGGATATGTATTTTGTATGAATGAAGGTAATCCTTTGGTGACCTATAAAACAGGACAAATCTTTTGTACAACAACTTTCCTAGGTATGGTATATACTTTATAGCTATGGGCAGTAGTGTGCCAATCCATATCTTGTGAGTAATTGTTTTTTTTGTTCGTGTTAAATCCAAGTAATAGTATATTAGGTCAAGTACTGAGTTTTTTTCGCTAGATATCTTTTGTGAGTATTTTTAAATGTTTGCGTACACTTCAAAAAAGTTCATTTACAGTTTGTGTTTGGGGAAGCCAGTTGTTAGTTATAGCGTTCCGTAAGGGAAGTAAAAAAGAGTAAATTTGATACATTCTTCAGTATCATTATAACCAAGGTGAAAAGACAGAGCAGACAACCATTTTTGGGGGATGTTTATGGACTCAATACAGTATCGAATGCAACAGCAAAGTAGTGGTTCCAACAATTCCATTCTGGTAATATGGATCATCGAAAATGTCGATAAAATAATGGAAATCCGCCGATATTCGGACCGGCATATTAATTTAATTTTTATTTAAATTTAATTTTATTGTCAAAATAAAGTGAAAAACGCTCCGAACTTTTTACTTCGCCAATTATTTTGTTTTAAAAATCAGTGTATCAATTTAAAAAATCAACATTCAAAGGTTACTCCACGCCATTAAACTACAGAAAATTAATGATTTTCATAGATTTTTTGAAAAACTATTCTTACAGTTTTAAGTGTATTAACCGAGTGATCCATTAAAATCTGAAGACTTTGAATTTCAAAATTCAACAAGATATCACTTAGTAATCAAAGTTGGAATTTCAAAAAAATTACTATTATAAATAGTTGTGTGTCAATCATTGATGTAGACGCCCTTAGTTCCAATGAAAGCTTCTGGCAGCAACAGAATGCCAAGCGCCCGCTCCAGATGTAGTCATCTATCACGATGTCCCATATATGGCTGACAGTGGCTTTGAGGGCTTCGGTGTTTGTATGAAGGACACAGAAGGCCTCACCTTAACATGCAACAAAAATATTTTTTGTCTCTCCACCCTCACATAGCTCTTTTCAACAACGTTTTTTATAGTTCTCTGGGCATTTACCTGTGTGAAACCTCGAGATCTCTTGTATGGGCTCTTATGGATGTGAGAGGATTGGCCTGGGCTGTTTTTTTAACTTATCCAGGTCTAAGTTAACCTTTTTGGCACAGCCCTTCTTACTCTACAACATTTCGGACTTGCTGACGGTGTATATGGGGGTCCTGGAGACGCCAAACTGCTTGGAGTACACGTATGGAAATTCATAAATCACGTTCAAATATTATTTTCTCGACTTGTACGTAAGCTAAAGAGCTCAAGTTTTTTATTTTTTAACCAATTGTTTATGCTTTAGTATATCTAAATATTAACTAATTTCAATGACTCAAACTTCATTAATTATTTAATTTGTAAGTGTTCAGATGTCAATGGAGAATCCAGTAACAAAAGTTTTAAAAAAATATTGGGATTTTCTCCTTTTCTGGATTATCGTTTAAGATTGTTATTATTTTGACACACCACAAATATAGGTAGATATGTAAGAATCAACTATCAATTAACTACTTACTTCATCTCTTTTTTTTATAGTTGTAATCATCGATTAAAATCATTGATGGGCAAACTATGACCGGTTGACCATAAGTGGCATAGGTGTAACAAAAACTTTGTTGTCAATGTTGAATTCATGCTCAATAGAATTCTGACAAACACTTTTTATGGAGTGTAACTTTAAAAAATGAACCACTAATGATAACTTTTATCTTATTCAAAAAAGCTTAAATTTTAATGACATGATTTTAAAATAATTAAAAAAAGCAAGTATTAAAAAAAGGAAAAATATATGTAAGTTCTTTGAAATAATTAAGTGTACCTTCATTAATTTTTGAATTGCTCAAGGGCAACTTTTGAAAATGAGTTAATGTTTTTCGCCAGCTCAAAAATGTAACTGAAGCCTGATTAATGAGTTCCACATAAATTCTCTACAATCATATACTTTTGATTATTATATAATATAATTTTTATATATCTTTTCTTTGATATCTCAACCTTTCCTCTAAAAAGAAAAAGAAAACCGACTTAAAAAAATGAAAAATACTTGATTGACTAGTGATTATTCTCCTATTCCTAGTAGGGATCTATTAATTGACTACTTCACAGCTTATGAATACTCAATTTTAGTATACAGCATTAATAAAGAGAGGACATGTATTTGTCGCAGAGGATTTTATTTTTTTGCATAATAAAGACAAGATAAAACAATTTTTGTTTCTGTCCGGTCCGACTCAAACAAAATTCAAGACTAAGCAGAATTATATTTTGAAGGGTTTAGATTTTTTTAATTAAAAAAAATTTCAAAAATTTCAAAATTCCAAAGCTATTCCCAAAAATTATATATAAAAAAAATACAAGAATTCACAACTGTTCTCGTAAAATTAATTTATTTTGAAAAAAAATCCCAAATTTACAGCTGTTCACAAAAAAATTTTAAAATTAAATTTCAAATATTGAATTTTTTAGTAAAAAGCAAAAATTTCTTTTTTTTTGGGGGGGTGGAGGTTACTAAAGTCCCTCCATATTCCACCTACTGCAGATGCCCTTTGAAGCTTTATGACAATATGGTACGATTCTAAGATTAGACAAAACGAATAATTGGTGGGGTTTTAGAATTAGGAGGGACTTCTAGTGGATAATAGCCTTCTGTGTGTCTACTTGGATAATTTTAAATCATAAAGTTCATAAAATGACTGAAGGGGTGAATATTTAGTCATAAAACTCAAATCTCAAAAGTGTTCGTAGTATACCTTATACAATTTTTTTCTTCTCTGTAACGTATACAGATTTAATTTGCAGAAAAATACTCTTTTAAAAACTATATTGTTTAAAGTTATGATCACAGTTGATGTACAAAAGTTACATATAATTTATAACTTATATATGTGGGAAATAGACAATTTACAATGTAGAAGTATGTAATCCCCAACATTCAGTGCAATAACCAATATGTTTTATGGCTGATTAAATAGTCCAGGTCATATGGAAAGAATAAGACTTGTGTTCAGACTTAGTCCAATACCAAATTTTTACAGTTTGGTTGGAAATTATTTTTTCTATGGGGATTTAAACTCATATTTGTCGATGTTAACAATTTGGAAACACAACGGGTGTTATTTTATGTAAAATGAGAACAGTCCAGATCGAATTTTTCTTTGTGAATGGTTTAAAGATCGAATTAATTTATGCCATTCTGAGATCGGTTTGGAATTTTCGTACCAAAACACAAGATTAATTACAATTTGGTCTAGTATGTTAATTGTGTATTAATTGCTCAATTATTCTTCATAACGGGACTAAGTCTTTGTTTCTACACAATTAACAAATATTGTAGGAACAGGGTTGCTAAGATCCTTCCTCTCCAATTAAACGGATTCTTATTATATATGACAGCATAAATAGGATTGCAGATTAAGCAGTAGTAAACTTTGTTATTAAGACGTCTTTGGAACAATTATTTATTTTCCATATTTATGCAACTTGCTGATTCTGCAGAATTCATGCACAATAAAATATATGAATGTATTTGGTTGTAATCAATTAATTAAATGCAAAATGGATTAGAAAAAAAAGAGGTCAAACCTACAATAAAAACAACTTTATCAGACCATTACTTCATAAATCATGTCAACATGTAACACAAATCCAATTTTGTCAACAAGTTGTAAGCTTTATATCGATGTTTATTTTTTGTAAAAAACAAAAATCATGAACAAAAAGTCAATAAGAATTGATGATAAATAATTATGACGAATGTATTTATGTATATCCAAAATTATATTAATAATATGTGTGTCTTACAGAGAGAGAGATTCAAGAAATCAAACAAACTGCTATCCATCATCAGGATTGTCATCGTTAGGGTATATAATTGAAGGCTAATATCATGACACTACATAGATAGTAACAGATGAATTATTTTCAAATGAATCATAATTTGCCCTTATTCCAAGAACGTGTCGTTTCCACTAGTCTTATAGATATTTTTGGGAGTAGAAAAATATAATTTATTCCATTTCTTTTGAAGCATTTCAGTATTTTGATGGGTATTGAGTACTGTTGTAACGAAACTAATATTTTTGTGTAGTTTCTGGTAACGAATTTGGTATCGTCTAGACCGTGTACAGAAAGTTCACCGCGCTCTTTTCAATCCTGAAAAGTTCATATCCCTCTTTTCACCACTAAACAAGTTTATCCCAAGAAAAAGAGGAAAATTTTGCCCAACAATTTATAATTTTGGAATTATTCTTTATGAAAATAGTCACTTATGGTGTACTATGTGATTATACTTTTTCAAAAAAAGATTTAATCAATAAATACGTATACTCATTATCCTAGTTAATAAGTTCATAATTTAAATAAGAACTTATACTTAACGAATAACTTTATAAAATTATTAACCACTCATTGTAACAAATTTGCGACATAGCTTTAAGATATTTTTATTTCACTAAATTGAATATGACTATATTAGTGATTTTATAATTACTTCTTGTGGCGATTATATTATCAAATTATGTAGACTTTCATTTTATAATTTAGAAATACTTTTTGAACATGTAAAAGCAAATTATGCAATGCACTCATTTTATCCTTCCTAACAATTATATTATATTATGTTGTAATATGTTTTGTTTTTTCAGATGAACTTGTCTTGTGACTTAGTTTCCTCTGCATGAAATTTACTTGGAATGAACTTTCCTCAGGATGATTTTTCCTGGTGATGAACTTACCTTGGGGATCAAAAGAGGGAGGTGAACTGTTGTGGGGTAAAAAAAGCGATTAGGAATTTCATGTTCCCCGTTTAGAGATGTGCTAATGTTAAAATACTTTTCAATCCGATCCGATAGAATTAAACATATAATTTTTTGACCCAATAATCTGATCCAATCTGATATTTTACAAATTGTTAGATGTACCCGTGGCCTGGAATTATTTGTTTTGTTTTGTCATAATTATTCTGTTCCATTTGCCAAATAATTATTATCCTACCAAAAAGGAAATTCAAGGTTCTTCAGAATTCTTGTTATGGATGGGAAATGACCTAGCACAGAAATGTGTTCACTTTATTAATAAAACTTGTCATGAACAATTTGGGTACGAAATTTGGTAGAATACGTCATTGGAAGGCAGGGGCGTTGCTAACTTTCATCATTTTGTGGGCTTAGCCCAAAAAAAATTACATTTACCGTATTATAAAAGTTATATTAATAGGTAAATTTTATTTAAACATGGGGGCGACCTATATTTAACAACCAACACTTTTTTAAATCGATTTTCTCCTCAACTAATCGGAATTTAATAAAAAAACAATGCGAATTTAAAGCTAAATAAAATTAGGATTACCAAAAAAGGTATATTGACGCAACTGCTGGTAGGACGTAAATACCCCCGCCATGTACTAGTTTCAATAAACATTTATTCTCTTATCGTTTTAAAAAGCACAATAAAACAAGTCAGAGTTCTCAAAATGACTAGTTTGGTGTGGTATACATTTTTTTTCAAAAGTTTTACAGTCTCTGGCCGACCAGCTACATAAAAATATACCAGACATTTTGTCAGATTGAGAATGAAATGAGAAGGCAACCTCCTTTTGTGTGTTGCTAACACTGGTTGCCATTCGCTACCTTATTCCATTTTTTTCCTTGTTCTGTGTCAGTTAAATTCCAATAATATTAATTTAGTTAAATTACTTGCACTAAAACATTTAGCACAAGAAATGGCCTATTGCATTTTCTTTTAGCCATCCAAAATATGAAATGTACTTGCCCAAAAGGATACTATGAATTTTACATTGAAATCCCTGTCTGGTACCAATATATTACCGAACACAACTAGAACTTAGTTGGAAAATGGGACATTTTGATTGATTTGTCTCTTGCAGTTGTATGATAAAGTTATGTTAAATAATGTCATAATATATTTTTCTCAAAAAACTGGTGCTTTTCTTTGTTTTTTTGGTTCATCATTTATTTATTTCTTTGGTAGTAAGAAGTATGATTTGTTTACCTTTGTCGTAAGATACAAATAGAAAGATAATACTAAGATAAAGTATAATTCTATTTATACGTGCTTGAAACGTGATTGATTATGATTAGATATATGGATGTAGGTAATGTACATTTATATGGAAGAACTAAAGAAAAAAATTCGAGTGTTGATATATGATTTGTTAAATCTAATACCATAATCACAAAATTCTTCCAAGTACATACATTCAGTTTGATTACTATAAACGTTAACAAAAAATTAAATATACAGTATTTTAGCACCAAGAAATGATTATTTATAAATGTAAATTTAGATCAAAGAGGAATTAAATTCTACGCTAAATAGTCGGTAGATTAGTTAATCTTCATCTTTCATCATTGAGATTAAAGACAATTTGTTTGTGAACTTTGTAACAAAAGACTATGCTGTTTCTGTAAAATGAGGTTGAAAATTCAGAACATCTTTATTATTATTGCAAATGCATTACTCAAGTAAGGACTTTAATTAATGCATTGATCTGGGAGGCATTCGGAATTGAGCAAAAATGGGATGGTGACTACTAATTCAAGGGCAAAGGGTGAATTTAAGATTGAAGCAATCATTTCGAAGGAGCTCTTTATAAGATCGGATCAAGGTCTTCCGGGTCAGCTAAGCCTAGAGGTTTGGAAGAGCTATTAAGGATGTATATAAGATATTTTTAGTGTTTTTGACGAGAGAGGAGCGACGGTGGGGTTCGAATTGTAAAGGAATTACAAATGTTTATTACCATCTTTTTTTTAGAGTTGGCTCAAGATCCTCTCTGGATCTACGGGTTCTTTTTTCTTTCCCACGTTTTATTTTTCTATTATCTTATTCTTTGATGAGTTATAGTAATGCTTTGATTAGTTGTTGTGATTAATATATGAATAATCATTTAATGAAACTTTAAGATATGTGGCGGTTGAGTTTATATACATTTGTATATGTGGATTCTTATGTTAATGAAAAAAAATAATATTAAAAAAAACACATTATAACAAAATGAATAACCCTCCTGACTTGCACGGCGTTTAAAGGGATTTACCACTTGACAAGGGCTTATAAAACTGTCAAAAGATACAAAGAAACTTGATTCCCCCTCCATAAACAAATTATAAAAATATACCCAACATATGAGAATGTCGAGCAATCTGGTATGATCAATAGGAAGAATAGCAAGAATCCATAAATATTTCAACAAGGATAATTACTTATGTAGTTGAAGATAATTTTAAAATGAAAATCTACGTCATCTAATAACTGAAGCTCCGTAAAAAAAAGGAATATGAAAGATTACCGATTTTAGTTTTTTAAAATAACATACTGTGGTAATTCCTTATTCATTAATAAAACAGTATTCAGTATAGAAGCTGTCAGAATGAATAACTGATATCAAATTCTAATTAAAGACATCAATCAAGTTCTTGGTCATCAGAAAAAAAAGTGACAAAACAAGTCAAACCTTCTTCTTGATATGTCTGGTTTTCCATATCCTTCACTGATATAAATCTTCCCTTGATTTGCTGTACAAATCAACTTTATAACGTAAATAATTGAGGTTTTGGAATCCTTAGTTCATATAAAATAAAAGCAGGAATAAAAAATTTGTCTTTCAATAAGATTTTTTCCCCAGCCACAGTTAAAGGAAACTCAACTGTATTTAGCATCAGTTATAGATTTTGGCCAAAGGAAATATGGCCCATTCTTTCCAAAAATTTGAATATGTTGCAAGGAAGGTAAATCAATTTAGCTCTAAAATATTGATGCGAATATTGAAGCAAATTCTAAGAAAATTATCCGTGATTCTTGTGAATGATTAAAATGGGGATTGGAGGCTGTATCAAAATGAAAGAGAAAACATAATAATTATTTTCACAAAATGATATTTTCTTCATACTTTAAGAAGACATATAATTGTCTTACTCATATATTCGTAAAAAATCCAGAAATAATTCATGTTTCTAACGTTAGAAAGGAAGTTGCATTTATTTATTCATTTAATATCCATTTATATATTATTCTTGTTATAAAAATTGAAAAAAAAGAGTTATACTAGTATTCATTTTATATATTATTTATGCTAGATGTGACAACTTCATTTCGTAAAAGTAAAGGTAATCGGAATGGACATGAAAAGTATTAATCGAAACTGTATTTGTCACACCCAGAGCCGGTTGTAAACACTAAAGCCATAGATAAATATTTTAGTTTGAGTTCAATCCACTTCTTTCTTCATTTTATTTGATGAGATAGAAAAGCATTTGACAATACTGTCTATTAAAGTTTCTAAATTTGAGGGAACATATATTTCATCATTATTCTCAGAAATCCATTTTTAAATTATATAATTCCGAGATAAGATCATAAATTATAAATATTGTGAAATTGAAGTATTATTTTTTTTTTCATACTTTAAGAAGACAAATAATTGTCTTACTCATATATTCGTAAAAAATCCAGAAATAATTCATGTTTCTAACGTTAAAAGGAAGTTATATTTATTTATTCATTTATTGGATGGTTAGAGGTGCTTTGTTAGGCATAATTTGATATCAATGTATGTAGCAGAATATTTACACAATATAAATTATAAAAATTGGTTATGAGAGTTGTCTACTTAGTTTGTTCACAAAACGATCGAAAGTTGCGGCGTCTAGCTGCAAAATATACAACTCCCTGTAGCAAAACCATTTTTGTTTATTTATGTTGCCCCCAAACTACATTGTACTATACCACCTTGCAGATAAATTAGTTGGATAATGACTCATTGAATCTTTAATATGTATTCATCTTTTGATAGAAAGAAAAGCATTGTGTTCCTGCAAGTCGTGGCCGAATTTTCTCTAGCTCAATTGTATCAAGATTATGATGAAAGGTAATGATACGTCATATAAGCAATTAAATCTCAAAATGGCCACCTTTGGCCTCACCATGGACTCAACCTTAGACCGAAAGGCCTTGCAGGTCTTCTTCGCGTATTCCTCCGACATTTCGGCTCACTCCTTCTTCACGGTAGCCTTAAGTGCATCCACATTCAAATACGACCTGGTGCAGAACTTGCTATCGATGACACAACAGATCCATTGTCAAGGGGGTAAGGATGTTAGCCAAATTGAACAGGATCAGAAATTTCCAAGTTGTCTTCACATTACTTTAGAGCTTTTTTGGCCTTTTGGCTTCTAGGCTTTCTCTCAAGACCTTTGTCGTCTTTCAACTTCATAATCTTTGTAATGGGACCCTTAGCTCAGGGAAACAGTTCAGGAGATCTCTTCTTAACACATTTCCGTTACATGAAGTGCTTACGTACAATTTTTTTCGCTCCATCTCAATTGTCCATAGCCTGAAGAAGCTGTACATAAATATAGGTCTTATTATGAAAAAATTAAAAGTGATACATTATTTTTTTTTCGGGAATAAACAAATGTAGTATCCGCTTCAGCCGCGTGTTGAAAATGAATGGAAATATTGATACCCACAACCTTGTTATTTCTATCCCATTCCTGCGTTACAGGTAAGTGATTTGTTCATTGAGTATAAAGTTAAAATATTTGGCAAGGAAGTCTCCATCGTTTTTATTATAAAATATTTTGTTTCAAATTTGCTTCTGAACAAATATTTTCTCAAAAAAAATTTGGACTACTCCTTATTTAGAAATAGATTGAATTTCATTGTTCAGTAATAATTATTTCCAGTTCAGAATAAAAGAAAGACTGGGAAAGAATTATTAAACAAGGTAAAATAATTGATAATTAACATAAAGTACATAGTAAATACTCTCGTTAGTTAAGTAATCCCGTGATTTATTTAAAAATAACCCGATACAATATTCTTAATAAAACGCAATCTAATATTTTTGTGAAAATGACAAAAATAAGAAACTCTAACTTATTTTATTTACTCATCTGATAAATGCAATTTTAAGGACCACGATGATTTGACTTTTTGATCATTCATATAAATTTTCCAATAAATGACTTTTCCTCCCTCTTAATCTTTTTCTACGGAAATTAATTATTTCCAGCAAATGTGAAGAAATAATTGTTATTACTGTTTTCAAAGAATTGCTTTGATGCACTTTGAAATTTGATATTAAAACATTCATTTTTTAGCAAATTGGTTAAATAGTTGCAAAAAATATATATTGTACGTAAAATGAAGCTATTAGTACTTAAGGAGACATTGAATTCAATATTTTTGGGCCTTTGAATGGACTGTTGAAAATTAGAGCCAAAATATTTACAAAACAATTACGCAATTCTTAAAATAACTTTCTAAAATCAAAAATACAACCTAGTAACATACACAACTTAGGCACAACTAAAAAACTAGATTTAGAGAACGTTCATAATAACAAATGACACAAAAGATGTTGCTCATCTCATTCTTTACTATTTCGGAATCTATCTATCATAGTCATAGTCACAGTTTATGATAAAAACTACCGACCAAGAAGGAAAACATTTAACAAAATCCGAGGTAATGTCCCAATTCCAAGAATTTCACCATAGGAATATGCCAGAAAAAGTGGCAATAATTACCTTCTTTATTTCTCCCAAATCGTAGTTCATGGACAGAAGTAATTCATCATACTAAATAAGCTTTATAACTTATTAATACATAACTTACTGCACGGATTTAAGAGATTCAATTTATTTGCAAAGGAGTCTTGAACAAAATATAGATTTTCATATGAATTGAAGGCAACCCCACCAAGCCCAAGGCTCACAGTTTGAATTTTGGTATCAAACTGAGTTTTAACACTAATAGATTTATTGCTAATCTGTAAATCTATAATGATGTAATTTAACTAGAAAACAAACCGTCAAAATTACTTTAAATCCTTTTATAATAGGTTTATAATATTTGTTTCTTATATTTATAAGAAACAAATTATAAGTATAAAACCATCATAAAAAATGAAACTGACTTGTATACTTATTATGGACTTGACAGATTTTTATTCTTAGGACCGGTTCTAACCAGTCCTTAAGACTCTCGGTCATTCATACTGTCAGAACTTATTAAAAAAAGAAGAAATGAAGTGTAGTGACGTCATCAATGACTTAACTTTATAAGTTTTAGGCCTGAACCGGACCAGACTGAGCTGGACGGAACTCCAGTATTCAATTTTAAATAAGGACTGACACAACACAAAATGCAAGTGTTAAGTCTTTTTTCTTCTTAAATCCATTTGATGATGTTTCATCAGGATTTATTAGAAATTTGTACACCATACAGGGTTATCTATACCATCACTTTGGTGCATTCTCTTAGGAAAACGGGGCCACTTAGACAACTGCGGTTTCTTTTTATATTATTAAATACCTTATTCATACTGCACCAGCCAGAACAAAAATGGAATCAATGGTCCCAAATATTTAGAAAAGGTGTCTAGCCCTCATTGGAATCCAAAGTGAACCAAGGTGAGTAATGGATCGAAATGGTTGCCTATGTGAGGCCTTACATGTGGTGGCAAGATTCGGGTTCCTACAATACCTCGAAAATGTCTCAAATGGCTCTAAACCAATTTTGACAACTTCCTTCAACTCCCTGCAAAACCAAGGACGAACTTATCCGTCGGATCAAGAAAGAATTCTAGAATTATCAATATATCAGTTGGTGCATACCTTCTAGCGTTTTTGGCTTGGTATAAAGACTGTCATTGAGACGGAAGGTGATTTTATTGAATAAAATAAATCAGAATCAATAAAACTTACAGTACCTGGTTTTATTTTTTTAATTTGAGTGGTTGAGAAAATTGCGTTAAAAAAATCCTTTTTGTGAGACATATAGCTGTATAACCTACATGTAGTAACAATATCAAATATGACCCCCAGAGGCAAGTGATGACATAAGGGAAAACTTTTTTTTGTACAGAAAAAAAAAAAAGATTTACTCAAAAACGGAGCAGTATAATATTGAACATACACACAGCCAATCACAAATAATGGTCCCAGAGCATGATAAGAAATAAGCAGGAAAAAAGTCAGTATTTGATAGATGTAATTAATGAAACACGTAGCACAAAAGGGGAGGGGGTCATTACTTCATTTACCCTCATCACGTAAACAACAGCAGCATCAATAGAAAGGCATAGTCAGTAAATTCCACTTTCATACACATACGCTTATTTATTCCTTACAAGGAAAACTCGGAAATAAATAAAACAGTGAGGAAAGTGCTTATTTTGCAGTTTCTGAATCTTATACATTCTGAATGACTAACTTCAAAAGATTTATTTTTGTATGTATATCTAAAGACGTAATTAGAAAGGAATTAGGGAGGTAGGAATAAAAAAACATAGACAACGAAAACATAAATCAGCATGTTACCTCCACAATCATATAAATTTAAAATGAATACATTTTTTTTTTGCATGAGCTTTCGATTTTCCTAAAAATTCTTAATATTGAACTTACTTTAGATCTTGTTAAATTATGAACAATTCCTTATGTGATGAAATAAAGAATTAATTAAATATCTACAAAATGATTGCATAACATTTTAATATACTTTTCTGGAGGAAGGGTATACAGATATAATAAACATCCTTTTTAACATAACTTTGTATCTCTATATTTCAATGATATTTGAGTCTTATCCAGGGATTCTGGAAAATCTTTAGTCTGTTTAAGTATCAGTAAATGGTTAATTGTATGTCGTTTATGTTATAAAACATATCAAGGGAAGGGGTTTTTGAAGAAAAAAAACCCCACAAATTAGCAATTAGAAAAGGAAAAACGGTTGGGGTGTGTGATCTTTTTTGTCTGTTATTTAATAGATCATCAAAGTTTTAACATTTCTTTCTGAAATAAGAATTATCTCCATTTTTTTTTTTTTGTAAATTGATTTAAAAATACATAATAAAATAAATGTATGTGTATTTAAATATAATTATAATATTTTTCCTATTCAAACAGCATTTTATTTGGAGAATGTTCTTTTTTTTGGTGCAGTAATTCATTTTCACCCCTCAAAAATATGTCCTAAAAAGTGGGAGTAGGTTTTCTAGTTGGCAAACTGAACAGGGCTTTATATTTTTCGAAGCTTTTATCTTGATTATTTAATTCTTGAAAATAGACCATTTAAGTGTATAATGTATTCTTGAAAGACAAAGAATAACTATAAATTTTTGCTTTGGAGTTATATCTAAGTTGTTGTTCGGCTCGAAGAAGAATAGATGATCACCATTTGTGTAATTTAAGCCTATATATCCAAGCTATATAAGTAGTGAGATTCATGTTTATTTGCTTCCTATAAGCGCTACTTCCCACTGATCTAATAAAAAAGTATGACAGCTTCAAATTCTTCAAATTGTAATGGTGTCTTGGTTTATTCTTAGTTTCTTTTTTTCGCATACTGGCAGGATATATTTAATTCATATCTGTAAATAATAGTTACGAATACATACCATAAATCTGAATTGCTATGAATAAAAAACAATTTTCAAGAATACAAAAATATACGGATTTTTAAAATATTGGAAATTTCCTGGAAAAAATTGTGTTCTAGGATTTTCCTCAGAGTTAAAAAAAGGGATATGCGGGGAAGACACGCTAAAAAAAATGACAAACTTGATTTTCAACACAAATTTATCTCAGTAACAAACAATTTATAATATTTTTTCTTTCACCCCTCGATTTTTTTATTTATGACGATTATTTGGGTTTTTAACAATGGATTCTGTGTGTGCTTGAACCAACTCTTTTGAAGCTCTAAAAAATTATCTACTAGTGATGAATGCTAAAGTTATAAATCTTGAACAACTATGATTTTAAGCCCTTTTTATCTTCTTTTTTAAGAAAGAAAGGTTGAGGGAGTCAACTAAGACTGATTTTAGGTTATACAAATAAAATATTTTTTAATCAAGATTTTCTACTTTAAGAAAGAAAAAAGTTTGAGTATCTCGTTAGATGATTCTTTGTTTCACTTCTTTTCATTGTAAAATTGCAAAAAGAATATGATTATTTTTTTGAATTTATTGTGAAACTTTTTTTATTTGAGATATAATTGAATTATGTTATTTCATATATATATATATATCTTTTTTCTGCTGATTTGTTTCTCATAAAAATAACTAGATACATGCCATAAAAATAAAAATTTACATTGCCTTTATTTACATAGGATTTATTTGTTACTTTGAGGCTTCAAAAATATTTACATATACTAGGTGCGTCATAAGTTATTATACACTTTTTAAATCTTTATTTAATGCTTGAAAGGAGATTGAAAGATTACATATTAATAATATATATTATTTAAATATTTTTTGACAACGTTTTTGTAGAAAAGTTTTCTCAAAAAACTGTAAAGGAACAATCATAAAATGACAAAATTATGGCAAATATTTCTTGCTCGTATTTTATATTCAGACCAAGCTGTTAAATTAAAAATAATCACGTATAAACATCAAATTAAAGACATAGAGAGACGTTAAATATTACATTTATTTATTTTGATCACCTTCTGCATCTAATCATTCAATTGCTTAGTCCATAATATTAAAAAAAGTGTTTAAAAAATAAAAATAAAATGTTTTTCCAAAAAAAATATAGAACATATTCTCAATAATAATATTAAATAAAAAATATATATAATAGCAAGTATTTCTTGTAAGGAACATAATTTCTTTAATATTCACATCATTTTCCGTAAGTTCAAACTTTCGAAACTGTAAAATTCTTGATATATCTGGTTTTAAGAATCTCTGAAGACGACAAAATTAGGTTTTACACTCCTTCTTGTTGGGAAAAAATACAATTGAACCTTAGCAATGTCTTGAAAAGTGTTGTGAGGGCTTCACTTAAAAAAGCAAATTGAAAAAAAAATAATAATAATTTACAAAAAGAGAATTTTGTTTGTAAAAAACGTGTTTTCTTTGCTAAGCCCTGGACTTCTAAGCCCATGTTTTATTTTTCATTTTTTCCAAAGTGCAAAGTGTTCTAAAACCAATGACTCACTCTGTATATTATGTATGTCTTCCTAATAAAAATCATTCTCAATTGTTTTTTACTGCCTTTGTATCGTCCTATTTTGTTTACATTCTGCTAGCGTATATGTATTAATATATACAATGTTATAACAAATAAACTATCCTTTTGTATGATGGAGTTCAATGTATATACATTTTGAAATTTTGTCGTAAAGGAAATAGCTCTTATCATTGTAATATTTTCTTCATGTCACAAAATGTTACATGATATTCTCATGAATAATTTAATAATAATAAAAAAGTACATTTCTCTATATTACGATAAAATATTTCTTATATATGTACATAGATGTTTTGTCTGCCTTTATCAAATAAAGAGTGAGGAAAATGGGATTTCCATATTTAGTAAGGACGGATGAGACTGATGTACTTATGAATGTCTCTTTAAATTTTGTTAAGTGCTGAGATTTGCGTTTGAATGTAAACCAATACAAAACTTTTAAATAAAATTAAAGGATACTTTATAAATACTTATAAGCATTGAGCAGTTATACATAAAATTTGTCCTGCTGTAATGTAAAAATAAATGAAATCAAAATGAACATGGCAATCCTGAAAATTTGAAGAATGTTTGGGAGGAGATTATCAAAACTGTCTTGACGTTTAATTGGACCAGATGCAAGGAAAGAAACGCTAATCCTTTGCGAAGTGTGTTTAAAAAGTAGAGTGAATTTTCAAATTTCGCGGGCAAGGTACAGTTGCTGTGCTCTATTTTTTAATGTTAGAAATCTAGCCATAAACATATATTTACTGTTGAAGCTATAATTATACTGAGACAGTAAAAATATTATGGTTAGTCTGTTTCTGTTTCTGTTGAAAACATGGATCAAATCATTTGCGTCAAATTTCGTGTAGTAAATGAAATGATGTGCTCCAAAACACATAAATGTTACTGTGGCATACGGTGAAACTGTTCTGAGTAAAATAAATGTTTACAAGTGGTACAAACTCTTCCAAGATGGCTGGGAATATGCCAATCATAAGCCACGTTCTTGACTCTTTTTCTCACTGTTTTTTCGACTAATGTGGCGAACTGCATAAATAGTTCTTACACTATGGTCGTACAGTCAATAAAGAGTATTATCCTGAAATCATGTGCCGCTTTTGAGAAGCAATAACAAGAAAACGTCCGGCATAGTGAAAAACAATTCATGGATTTTGCATTACAATAATGCCCCTCCTCACTTATCTTTGCTTGTAAG